>NW_026292684.1:300000-507927 GCF_023091745.1 Budorcas taxicolor | reverse complement strand
GTGGGCGGGACACTCGTGATTCCTCTAGAGTGGAGACGGGTATGTCGGGGAACTTCTTGATTTGCACCAAGGGTGTGAAGGACCCTTTCGACGTTCCAGAGGTGAGGTGTGATCAGCCTCGAGACGCCTCATCGGAAATGGGCCTCATCTCGCCTGGAGGGGAGAACCTCCTGGATTTTCTCGAGTTGCGGCAGGTCTTCTCGAATTACGACGGGGACCTCAGGGACCCGCTCTGGTGGCCTCAGGAAAGGCCAGTCCCCCTGCGAGTTGCTTGGGGACCTCTCGGGATTCCTCTCCCGTCCATGCCGGGGCCTCAGTCCTTGTGTGGAGTCGGGGCCGGAACCTGAGGATTCCTCTCCAGTGTTGCCATGGATCTTGGGGTGCTTCTGAGTCTCCCCAGGGGAATCAGGCTTCGACTCGAGTGGGGGCATGCACGTGTGCTTTCCTCCCGAGCTGCAGCAGTAGTGTCACGCTTCCTGTCACGTGGATCAAGGGATCTGTGGCTTTCCTCGAGGCTGTCCCTCGAGGCTTTCCCACGAGGCTTTCCCACAGGGCTGTGCCACGTGCCCCCTTGGTGTGAGTCGATATTCGGCGTGAAAGACGAGCCGGTGAAGGGAAAAGAGGTTCCTCTGGAATGGACTGCGATATCTGGGGGACTCTTGGAATGGTGGCACGACCCTGGAGTTACTCTCGCCGTTCCTGTTGAGAGGGCCTCCTCTTGAGATGCGACGGGAACGCCAGGAATTCTTTCCCGACGAAGCAGGGAAAGGATCCCTCATCTCGAGCTACAAGGCAGAAAAGGGTCTCCTCTGGATTTGGGCGGGACCCTCGTGATTCCTCTAGAGTGGAGACGGGTATGTCGGGGAACTTCTTGATTTGCACCAATGGTGTGAAGGAGCCTTTCAAAGTTCCAGAGGTGACGTGTGATCAGCCTCGAGACGCCTCAGCGGAAATGGGCCTCATCTCGCCTGGAGGGGAGAACCTCCGGGATTTTCTCGAGTTGCGGCAGGTCTTCTCGAGTTACGACGGGGACCTCTGGGACCCGCTCTGGTGGACTCAGGAAAGGCCAGTCCCCATGCGAGTTGCTAGGGGACCTCTCGGGATTCCTCTCCCGTCCATGCCGGGGACTCAGTCCTTGGGTGGAGTCGGGGCCGGAACCTGAGGATTCCTCTCCAGTGTTGCCATGGATCTTGGGGTGCTTCTGAGTCTCCCCAGGGGAGTAAGGCCTCGTCTCGAGTGGGGGCATGCACGTGCGCTTTCCTCCCGAGCTGCAGCAGTAGTGTCACGCTTCCTGTCACGTGGATCAAGGGATCTGTGGCTTTCCCTCGAGTCTGTCCCTCGAGGCTTTCCCACGAGGCTTTCCCACAGGGCTGTGCCACGTGAAACCCTGGTGTGAGTCGATCCTCGGCGTGAAAGACGAGCCGGTGAAGGGAAAAGAGGTTCTTCTGGAATGGACTGAGACATCTGGGGAACTCTTGGAATGGTGGCACGACCCTGGAGTTCCTCTCACCGTTCCTGTTGAGAGGGCCTCCTCTTGAGATGCGACGGGAACGCCGGGAACTCTTTCCCGACGAAGCAGGAAAAGGATCCCTCATCTAGAGCTACGAGGCGGAAACGGGGCTCCTCGGGATGTGGGCGGGACCCTCGTGATGCCTCTCGAGTGGAGACGGCTATGTCGGGGAACTTCTTGATTTGCACCAAGGGTGTGAAGGAGCCTTTCGAAGTTCCAGAGGTGAGGTGTGATCAGTCTCGAGACGCCTCAGCGGAAATGGGCCTCATCTCGCCTGGAGGGGAGAACCTCCTGGATTTTCTCGAGTTGCGGCAGGTCTTCTCGAGTTACGACGGGGACCTCAGGGACCCGATCTCGTGGCCCCAGGAAAGGCCAGTCCCCATACGAGTTGCTAGGGTGCCTCTCGGGATTCCTCTCCCATCCATGCCGGGGCCTCAGTCCTTGTGTGGAGTCGGGGCCGGAACCTGAGGATTCCTCTCCAGTGTTGCCATGGATCTTGGGGTGCTTCTGAGTCTCCCCAGGGGAGTCAGGCCTCGTCTCGAGTGGGGGCATGCACGTGCGCTTTCCTCCCGAGCTGCAGCAGTAGTGTCACGCTTCCTGTCACGTGGATCAAGGGATCTGTGGCTTTCCCTCGAGGCATTCCCTCGAGGATTTCCCTCGATGCTTTCCCACGAGGCTTTCCCACAGGGCTGTGCCACGAGCCACCTTGGTGTGAGTCGATCCTCGGCGTGAAAGACGAGCCGGTGAAGGGAAAAGAGGTTCCTCTGGAATGGACTGAGACATCTGGGGGACTCTTGGAATGGTGGCACGACGCTGGAGTTCCTCTCGCCGTTCCTGTTGAGAGGGCCTCCTCTTGAGATGCGACGGGAACGCCGGGAACTCTTTCCCGACGAAGCAGGGAAAGGATCCCTCATCTCGAGCTACGAGGCGGAAACGGGGCTCCTCTGGATGTGGGCGGGACCCTCGTGATTCCTCTCGAGTGGAGACGGGTATGTCGGGGAACTTCTTGATTTGCACCAAGGGTGTGAAGGACCCTTTCGAAGTTCCAGAGGTGAGGTGTGATCAGCCTCGAGACGCCTCAGAGGAAATGGGTCTCATCTCGCCTGGAGGGGAGAACCTCCTGGATTTTCTCGAGTTGCGGCAGGTCTTCTCGAGTTACGACGGGGACCTCAGGGACCCGCTCTGGTGGCTTCAGGAAAGGCCAGTCCCCATGCGAGTTGCTAGGGGACCTCTCGGGATTCCTCTCCCGTCCATGCCGGGGCCTCAGTCCTTGTGTGGAGTCGGGGCCGGAACCTGAGGATTCCTCTCCAGTGTTGCCATGGATCTTGGGGTGCTTCTGAGTCTCCCCAGGGGAGTCAGGCCTCGTCTCGAGTGGGGGCATGCACGTGCGCTTTCCTCCAGAGCTGCAGCAGTAGTGTCACGCTTCCTGTCACGTGGATCAAGGGATCTGTGGCTTTCCCTCGAGGCTGTCCCTCGAGGCTTTCCCACGAGGCTTTCCCACAGGGCTGTGCCACGTGCCACCTTGGTGTGAGTCGATCCTCGGCGTGAAAGACGAGCCGGTGAAGGGAAAAGAGGTTCCTCTGGAATGGACTGAGACATCTGGGGGACTCTTGGAATGGTGGCACGACCCTGGAGTTCCTCTCGCCGTTCCTGTTGAGAGGGCCTCCTCTTGAGATGCGACGGGAACGCCGGGAATTCTTTCCCGACGAAGCAGGGAAAGGATCCCTCATCTCGAGCTACGAGGCGGAAACGGGGCTCCTCTGGATGTGGGCGGGACCCTCGTGATTCCTCTCGAGTGGAGACGGGTATGTCGGGGAACTTCTTGATTTGCACCAAGGGTGTGAAGGACCCTTTCGAAGTTCCAGAGGGGAGGTGTGATCAGCCTCGAGACGCCTCAGCGGAAATGGGCCTCATCTCGCCTGGAGGGGAGAACCTCCTGGATTTTCTCGAGTTGCGGCAGGTCTTCTCGAGTTACGACGGGGACCTCAGGGACCCGCTCTGGTGGCCTCAGGAAAGGCCAGTCCCCATGCGAGTTGCTAGGGGACCTCTCGGGATTCCTCTCCCGTCCATGCCGGGGCCTCAGTCCTTGTGTGGAGTCGGGGCCGGAACCTGAGGATTCCTCTCCAGTGTTGCCATGGATCTTGGGGTGCTTCTGAGTCTTCCCAGGGGAGTCAGGCCTCGTCTCGAGTGGGGGCATGCACGTGCGCTTTCCTCCCGAGCTGCAGCAGTAGTGTCACGCTTCCTGTCACGTGGATCAAGGGATCTGTGGCTTTCCCTCGAGGCTGTCCCTCGAGGCTTTCCCACGAGGCTTTCTCACAGGGCTGTGCCACGTGCCACCTTGGTGTGAGTCGATCCTCGGCGTGAAAGACGAGCCGGTGAAGGGAAAAGAGGTTCCTCTGGAATGGACTGAGACATCTGGGGGACTCGTGGAATGGTGGCACGACCCTGGAGTTCCTCTCGCCGTTCCTGTTGAGAAGGCCTCCTCTTGAGATGCGACGGGAACGCCGAGAACTCTTTCTCGACGAAGCAGGGAAAGGATCCCTCATCTCGAGCTACGAGGCGGAAACGGGGCTCCTCTGGATGTGGGCGGGACCCTCGTGTTTCCTCTCGAGTGGAGACGACTAGCTCGGGGAACTTCTTGATTTGCACCAAGGGTGTGAAGGACCCTTTCGAAGTTCCAGAGGGGAGGTGTGATTAGCCTCGAGACGCCTCAGCGGAAATGGGCCTCATCTCGCCTGGAGGGGTGAACCTCCTGGATTTTCTCGAGTTGCGGCAGGTCTTCTCGAGTTACGATGGGGACCACAGGGACCCGCTCTGGTGGCCTCAGGAAAGGCCAGTCCCCATGCGAGTTGCTAGGGGACCACTCGGGATTCCTCTCCCGTCCATGCCGGGGCCTCAGTCCTTGTGTGGAGTCGGGACCGGAACCTGAGGATTCCTCTCCAGTGTTGCCATGGATCTTGGGGTGCTTCTGAGTCTCCCCAGGGGAGTCAGGCCTCGTCTCGAGTGGGGGCATGCACGTGCGCTTTCCTCCCGAGCTGCAGCAGTAGTGTCACGCTTCCTGTCACGTGGATCAAGGGATCTGTGGCTTTCCCTCGAGGCTGTCCCTCGAGGCTTTCCCACGAGGCTTTCCCACAGGGCTGTGTCACGTGCCACCTTGGTGTGAGTCGATCCTCGGCGTGAAAGACGAGCCGGTGAAGGGAAAAGAGGTTCCTCTGGAATGGACTGAGACATCTGGGGGACTCTTGGAATGGTGGCACGACCCTGGAGTTCCTCTCGCCGTTCCTGTTGAGAAGGCCTCCTCTTGAGATGCGACGGGAATGCCGAGAACTCTTTCTCGACGAAGCAGGGAAAGGATCCCTCATCTCGAGCTACGAGGCGGAAACGGGGCTCCTCTGGATGTGGGCGGGACCCTCGTGTTTCCTCTCGAGTGGAGACGGCTAGCTCGGGGAACTTCTTGATTTGCACCAAGGGTGTGAAGGACCCTTTCGAAGTTCCAGAGGGGAGGTGTGATTAGCCTCGAGACGCCTCAGCGGAAATGGGCCTCATCTCGCCTGGAGGGGTGAACCTCCTGGATTTTCTCGAGTTGCGGCAGGTCTTCTCGAGTTACGACGGGGACCACAGGGACCCGCTCTGGTGGCCTCAGGAAAGGCCAGTCCCCATGCGAGTTGCTAGGGGACCACTCGGGATTCCTCTCCCGTCCATGCCGGGGCCTCAGTCCTTGTGTGGAGTCGGGGCCGGAACCTGAGGATTCCTCTCCAGTGTTGCCATGGATCTTGGGGTGCTTCTGAGTCTCCCCAGGGGAGTCAGGCCTCGTCTCGAGTGGGGGCATGCACGTGCGCTTTCCTCCCGAGCTGCAGCAGTAGTGTCACGCTTCCTGTCACGTGGATCAAGGGATCTGTGGCTTTCCCTCGAGGCTGTCCCTCGAGGCTTTCCCACGAGGCTTTCCCACAGGGCTGTGTCACGTGCCACCTTGGTGTGAGTCGATCCTCGGCGTGAAAGACGAGCCGGTGAAGGGAAAAGAGGTTCCTCTGGCATGGACTGAGACATCTGGGGGACTCTTGGAATGGTGGCACGACCCTGGAGTTCCTCTCGCCGTTCCTGTTGAGAGGGCCTCCTCTTGAGATGCGACGGGAACGCCGGGAACTCTTTCCCGACGAAGCAGGGAAAGGATCCCTCATCTCGAGCTACGAGGCGGAAACGGGGCTCCTCTGGATGTGGGCGGGACACTCGTGATTCCTCTAGAGTGGAGACGGGTATGTCGGGGAACTTCTTGATTTGCACCAAGGGTGTGAAGGACCCTTTCGACGTTCCAGAGGTGAGGTGTGATCAGCCTCGAGACGCCTCATCGGAAATGGGCCTCATCTCGCCTGGAGGGGAGAACCTCCTGGATTTTCTCGAGTTGCGGCAGGTCTTCTCGAATTACGACGGGGACCTCAGGGACCCGCTCTGGTGGCCTCAGGAAAGGCCAGTCCCCCTGCGAGTTGCTTGGGGACCTCTCGGGATTCCTCTCCCGTCCATGCCGGGGCCTCAGTCCTTGTGTGGAGTCGGGGCCGGAACCTGAGGATTCCTCTCCAGTGTTGCCATGGATCTTGGGGTGCTTCTGAGTCTCCCCAGGGGAATCAGGCTTCGACTCGAGTGGGGGCATGCACGTGTGCTTTCCTCCCGAGCTGCAGCAGTAGTGTCACGCTTCCTGTCACGTGGATCAAGGGATCTGTGGCTTTCCTCGAGGCTGTCCCTCGAGGCTTTCCCACGAGGCTTTCCCACAGGGCTGTGCCACGTGCCCCCTTGGTGTGAGTCGATATTCGGCGTGAAAGACGAGCCGGTGAAGGGAAAAGAGGTTCCTCTGGAATGGACTGCGATATCTGGGGGACTCTTGGAATGGTGGCACGACCCTGGAGTTACTCTCGCCGTTCCTGTTGAGAGGGCCTCCTCTTGAGATGCGACGGGAACGCCAGGAATTCTTTCCCGACGAAGCAGGGAAAGGATCCCTCATCTCGAGCTACAAGGCAGAAAAGGGTCTCCTCTGGATTTGGGCGGGACCCTCGTGATTCCTCTAGAGTGGAGACGGGTATGTCGGGGAACTTCTTGATTTGCACCAATGGTGTGAAGGAGCCTTTCAAAGTTCCAGAGGTGACGTGTGATCAGCCTCGAGACGCCTCAGCGGAAATGGGCCTCATCTCGCCTGGAGGGGAGAACCTCCGGGATTTTCTCGAGTTGCGGCAGGTCTTCTCGAGTTACGACGGGGACCTCTGGGACCCGCTCTGGTGGACTCAGGAAAGGCCAGTCCCCATGCGAGTTGCTAGGGGACCTCTCGGGATTCCTCTCCCGTCCATGCCGGGGACTCAGTCCTTGGGTGGAGTCGGGGCCGGAACCTGAGGATTCCTCTCCAGTGTTGCCATGGATCTTGGGGTGCTTCTGAGTCTCCCCAGGGGAGTAAGGCCTCGTCTCGAGTGGGGGCATGCACGTGCGCTTTCCTCCCGAGCTGCAGCAGTAGTGTCACGCTTCCTGTCACGTGGATCAAGGGATCTGTGGCTTTCCCTCGAGTCTGTCCCTCGAGGCTTTCCCACGAGGCTTTCCCACAGGGCTGTGCCACGTGAAACCCTGGTGTGAGTCGATCCTCGGCGTGAAAGACGAGCCGGTGAAGGGAAAAGAGGTTCTTCTGGAATGGACTGAGACATCTGGGGAACTCTTGGAATGGTGGCACGACCCTGGAGTTCCTCTCACCGTTCCTGTTGAGAGGGCCTCCTCTTGAGATGCGACGGGAACGCCGGGAACTCTTTCCCGACGAAGCAGGAAAAGGATCCCTCATCTAGAGCTACGAGGCGGAAACGGGGCTCCTCGGGATGTGGGCGGGACCCTCGTGATGCCTCTCGAGTGGAGACGGCTATGTCGGGGAACTTCTTGATTTGCACCAAGGGTGTGAAGGAGCCTTTCGAAGTTCCAGAGGTGAGGTGTGATCAGTCTCGAGACGCCTCAGCGGAAATGGGCCTCATCTCGCCTGGAGGGGAGAACCTCCTGGATTTTCTCGAGTTGCGGCAGGTCTTCTCGAGTTACGACGGGGACCTCAGGGACCCGATCTCGTGGCCCCAGGAAAGGCCAGTCCCCATACGAGTTGCTAGGGTGCCTCTCGGGATTCCTCTCCCATCCATGCCGGGGCCTCAGTCCTTGTGTGGAGTCGGGGCCGGAACCTGAGGATTCCTCTCCAGTGTTGCCATGGATCTTGGGGTGCTTCTGAGTCTCCCCAGGGGAGTCAGGCCTCGTCTCGAGTGGGGGCATGCACGTGCGCTTTCCTCCCGAGCTGCAGCAGTAGTGTCACGCTTCCTGTCACGTGGATCAAGGGATCTGTGGCTTTCCCTCGAGGCATTCCCTCGAGGATTTCCCTCGATGCTTTCCCACGAGGCTTTCCCACAGGGCTGTGCCACGAGCCACCTTGGTGTGAGTCGATCCTCGGCGTGAAAGACGAGCCGGTGAAGGGAAAAGAGGTTCCTCTGGAATGGACTGAGACATCTGGGGGACTCTTGGAATGGTGGCACGACGCTGGAGTTCCTCTCGCCGTTCCTGTTGAGAGGGCCTCCTCTTGAGATGCGACGGGAACGCCGGGAACTCTTTCCCGACGAAGCAGGGAAAGGATCCCTCATCTCGAGCTACGAGGCGGAAACGGGGCTCCTCTGGATGTGGGCGGGACCCTCGTGATTCCTCTCGAGTGGAGACGGGTATGTCGGGGAACTTCTTGATTTGCACCAAGGGTGTGAAGGACCCTTTCGAAGTTCCAGAGGTGAGGTGTGATCAGCCTCGAGACGCCTCAGAGGAAATGGGTCTCATCTCGCCTGGAGGGGAGAACCTCCTGGATTTTCTCGAGTTGCGGCAGGTCTTCTCGAGTTACGACGGGGACCTCAGGGACCCGCTCTGGTGGCTTCAGGAAAGGCCAGTCCCCATGCGAGTTGCTAGGGGACCTCTCGGGATTCCTCTCCCGTCCATGCCGGGGCCTCAGTCCTTGTGTGGAGTCGGGGCCGGAACCTGAGGATTCCTCTCCAGTGTTGCCATGGATCTTGGGGTGCTTCTGAGTCTCCCCAGGGGAGTCAGGCCTCGTCTCGAGTGGGGGCATGCACGTGCGCTTTCCTCCAGAGCTGCAGCAGTAGTGTCACGCTTCCTGTCACGTGGATCAAGGGATCTGTGGCTTTCCCTCGAGGCTGTCCCTCGAGGCTTTCCCACGAGGCTTTCCCACAGGGCTGTGCCACGTGCCACCTTGGTGTGAGTCGATCCTCGGCGTGAAAGACGAGCCGGTGAAGGGAAAAGAGGTTCCTCTGGAATGGACTGAGACATCTGGGGGACTCTTGGAATGGTGGCACGACCCTGGAGTTCCTCTCGCCGTTCCTGTTGAGAGGGCCTCCTCTTGAGATGCGACGGGAACGCCGGGAATTCTTTCCCGACGAAGCAGGGAAAGGATCCCTCATCTCGAGCTACGAGGCGGAAACGGGGCTCCTCTGGATGTGGGCGGGACCCTCGTGATTCCTCTCGAGTGGAGACGGGTATGTCGGGGAACTTCTTGATTTGCACCAAGGGTGTGAAGGACCCTTTCGAAGTTCCAGAGGGGAGGTGTGATCAGCCTCGAGACGCCTCAGCGGAAATGGGCCTCATCTCGCCTGGAGGGGAGAACCTCCTGGATTTTCTCGAGTTGCGGCAGGTCTTCTCGAGTTACGACGGGGACCTCAGGGACCCGCTCTGGTGGCCTCAGGAAAGGCCAGTCCCCATGCGAGTTGCTAGGGGACCTCTCGGGATTCCTCTCCCGTCCATGCCGGGGCCTCAGTCCTTGTGTGGAGTCGGGGCCGGAACCTGAGGATTCCTCTCCAGTGTTGCCATGGATCTTGGGGTGCTTCTGAGTCTTCCCAGGGGAGTCAGGCCTCGTCTCGAGTGGGGGCATGCACGTGCGCTTTCCTCCCGAGCTGCAGCAGTAGTGTCACGCTTCCTGTCACGTGGATCAAGGGATCTGTGGCTTTCCCTCGAGGCTGTCCCTCGAGGCTTTCCCACGAGGCTTTCTCACAGGGCTGTGCCACGTGCCACCTTGGTGTGAGTCGATCCTCGGCGTGAAAGACGAGCCGGTGAAGGGAAAAGAGGTTCCTCTGGAATGGACTGAGACATCTGGGGGACTCGTGGAATGGTGGCACGACCCTGGAGTTCCTCTCGCCGTTCCTGTTGAGAAGGCCTCCTCTTGAGATGCGACGGGAACGCCGAGAACTCTTTCTCGACGAAGCAGGGAAAGGATCCCTCATCTCGAGCTACGAGGCGGAAACGGGGCTCCTCTGGATGTGGGCGGGACCCTCGTGTTTCCTCTCGAGTGGAGACGACTAGCTCGGGGAACTTCTTGATTTGCACCAAGGGTGTGAAGGACCCTTTCGAAGTTCCAGAGGGGAGGTGTGATTAGCCTCGAGACGCCTCAGCGGAAATGGGCCTCCTCTCGCCTGGAGGGGTGAACCTCCTGGATTTTCTCGAGTTGCGGCAGGTCTTCTCGAGTTACGATGGGGACCACAGGGACCCGCTCTGGTGGCCTCAGGAAAGGCCAGTCCCCATGCGAGTTGCTAGGGGACCACTCGGGATTCCTCTCCCGTCCATGCCGGGGCCTCAGTCCTTGTGTGGAGTCGGGACCGGAACCTGAGGATTCCTCTCCAGTGTTGCCATGGATCTTGGGGTGCTTCTGAGTCTCCCCAGGGGAGTCAGGCCTCGTCTCGAGTGGGGGCATGCACGTGCGCTTTCCTCCCGAGCTGCAGCAGTAGTGTCACGCTTCCTGTCACGTGGATCAAGGGATCTGTGGCTTTCCCTCGAGGCTGTCCCTCGAGGCTTTCCCACGAGGCTTTCCCACAGGGCTGTGCCACGTGCCACCTTGGTGTGAGTCGATCCTCGGCGTGAAAGACGAGCCGGTGAAGGGAAAAGAGGTTCCTCTGGAATGGACTGAGACATCTGGGGGACTCTTGGAATTGTGGCACGACCCTGGAGTTCCTCTCGCCGTTCCTGTTGAGAGGGCCTCCTCTTGAGATGCGACGGGATCGCCGGGAACTCTTTCTCGACGAAGCAGGGAAAGGATCCCTCATCTCGAGCTACGAGGCGTAAACGGGGCTCCTCTGGATGTGGGCGGGACCCTCGTGATTCCTCTCGAGTGAAGACGGCTAGGTCGGGGAACTTCTTGATTTGCACCAAGGGTGTGAAGGACCCTTTCGAAGTTCCAGAGGTGAGGTGTGATCAGCCTCGAGACGCCTCAGAGGAAATGGGTCTCATCTCGCCTGGAGGGGAGAACCTCCTGGATTTTCTCGAGTTGCGGCAGGTCTTCTCGAGTTACGACGGGGACCACAGGGACCCGCTCTGGTGGCCTCAGGAAAGGCCAGTCCCCATGCGAGTTGCTAGGGGACCACTCGGGATTCCTCTCCCGTCCATGCCGGGGCCTCAGTCCTTGTGTGGAGTCGGGGCCGGAACCTGAGGATTCCTCTCCAGTGTTGCCATGGATCTTGGGGTGCTTCTGAGTCTCCCCAGGGGAGTCAGGCCTCGTCTCGAGTGGGGGCATGCACGTGCGCTTTCCTCCCGAGCTGCAGCAGTAGTGTCACGCTTCCTGTCACGTGGATCAAGGGATCTGTGGCTTTCCCTCGAGGCTGTCCCTCGAGGCTTTCCCACGAGGCTTTCCCACAGGGCTGTGTCACGTGCCACCTTGGTGTGAGTCGATCCTCGGCGTGAAAGACGAGCCGGTGAAGGGAAAAGAGGTTCCTCTGGAATGGACTGAGACATCTGGGGGACTCTTGGAATGGTGGCACGACCCTGGAGTTCCTCTCGCCGTTCCTGTTGAGAGGGCCTCCTCTTGAGATGCGACGGGAACGCCGGGAACTCTTTCCCGACGAAGCAGGGAAAGGATCCCTCATCTCGAGCTACGAGGCGGAAACGGGGCTCCTCTGGATGTGGGCGGGACCCTCGTGATTCCTCTAGAGTGGAGACGGGTATGTCGGGGAACTTCTTGATTTGCACCAAGGGTGTGAAGGACCCTTTCGACGTTCCAGAGGTGAGGTGTGATCAGCCTCGAGACGCCTCATCGGAAATGGGCCTCATCTCGCCTGGAGGGGAGAACCTCCTGGATTTTCTCGAGTTGCGGCAGGTCTTCTCGAATTACGACGGGGACCTCAGGGACCCGCTCTGGTGGCTTCAGGAAAGGCCAGTCCCCCTGCGAGTTGCTTGGGGACCTCTCGGGATTCCTCTCCCGTCCATGCCGGGGCCTCAGTCCTTGTGTGGAGTCGGGGCTGGAACCTGAGGATTCCTCTCCAGAGTTGCCATGGATCTTGGGGTGCTTCTGAGTCTCCCCAGGGGAATCAGGCTTCGTCTCGAGTGGAGGCATGCACGTGCGCTTTCCTCCCGAGCTGCAGCAGTAGTGTCACGCTTCCTGTCACGTGGATCAAGGGATCTGTGGATTTCCTCGAGGTTGTCCCTCGAGGCTTTCCCACGAGGCTTTCCCACAGGGCTGTGCCACGTGCCACCTTGGTGTGAGTCGATCCGCGGCGTGAAAGACGAGCCGGTGAAGGGAAAAGAGGTTCCTCTGGAATGGACTGAGACATCTGGGGGACTCTTGGAATGGTGGCATGACCCTGGAGTTCCTCTCGCCGTTCCTGTTGAGAGGGCCTCCTCTTGAGATGCGACGGGAACACCGGGAACTCTTTCCCGACGAAGCAGGGAAAGGATCCCTCATCTCGAACTACGAGGCGGAAACGGAGCTCCTCTGGATGTGGGCGGGACCCTCGTGATTCCTCTCGAGTGGAGACGGGGATGTCGGGGAACTTCTTGATTTGCACCAAGGGTGTGAAGGACCGTTTCGAAGTTCCAGAGGTGAGGTGTGATCAGCCTCGAGACGCCTCAGTGGAAATGGGCCCCATCTCGCCTGGAGGGGAGAACCTCCTGGATTTTCTCGAGTTGCGGCAGGTCTTCTCGAGTTACGACCGGGAATTCAGGGACCCGCTCTTGTGGCCTCAGGAAAGGCCAGCCCCATGCGAGTTGCAAGGGGACCACTCGGGATTCCACTCCCGTCCATGCCGGGTTCTCAGTCCTTGTGTGGAGTCGGGGCCGGAACCTGAGGATTCCTCTCCAGTGTTGCCATGGATCTTGGGGTGCTTCTGAGTCTCCCCAGGGGAGTCAGGCCTCGTCTCGAGTGGGGGCATGCACGTGCGCTCTCCTCCCGAGCTGCAGCAGTAGTGTCACGCTTCCTGTCACGTGGATCAAGGGATCTGTGGCTTTCCATTGAGGCTGTCCCTCGAGGCTTTCCCACGAGGCTTTTCCACAGGGCTGTGCCACGTGCCACCTTGGTGTGAGTCGATCCTCGACGTATAAGGCGAGTCCGTGTAGGGAAAAGAGGATCCTCTGGTATGGACTGAGACATCCGGGGGACTCTTGGAATGGTGGCACGACCCTGGAGTTCCTCTCGCCGTTCCTGTTGAGATGGCCTCCACTTGAGATGCGACGGGAACGCCGGGAACTCTTTCCCGAAGAAGTGAAAGGATCCCTCATCTCGAGCTACGACGTGGAAACGGGGCTCCTCTGGATGTGGGCGGGACCCTCGTGTTTCCTCTCGAGTGGAGACGGGAATGTCGGGGAACTTCTTGATTTGCACCAAGGGTGTGAAGGACCCTTTCGAAGTTCCAGAGGTGAGATGTGATCAGCCTCGAGACGCCTCAGCGAAAATGGGCCTCATCTCGCCTGGAGGGGAGAACCTCCTGGATTTTCTCGAGTTGCGGCAGGTCTTCTCGAGTTACGACGGGGACCTCGGGGACCCGCTCTGGTGGCCTCAAGAAAGGCCAGTCCCCATGCGAGTTGCTAGGGGCCATCTCGGGATTCCTCTCCCGTCCAGGCCGGGGACTAAGACCTTGTGTGGAGTCGGGGCCGGAACCTGAGGATTCCTCTCCAGTGTTGCCATGGATCTTGGGGTGCTTCTGAGTCTCCCCAGGGGAGTCAGGCCTCGTCTCGGGTGGGGGCATGCACGTGCGCTTTCCTCCCGAGCTGCAGCAGTAGTGTCACGCTTCCTGTCACGTGGATCAAGGGATCTGTGGCTTTCCCTCGAGGCTGTCCCTCGAGGCTTTCCCACGAGGCTTTCCCACAGGGCTGTGCCACGAGCCACCTTGGTGTGAGTCGATCCGCGGCGTGAAAGACGAGCCGGTGAAGGGAAAAGAGGTTCCTCTGGAATGGACTGAGACATCTGGGGGACTCTTGGAATGGTGGCATGACCCTGGAGTTCCTCTCGCCGTTCCTGTTGAGAGGGCCTCCTCTTGAGATGCGACGGGAACACCGGGAACTCTTTCCCGACGAAGCAGGGAAAGGATCCCTCATCTCGAGCTACGAGGTGGAAACGGAGCTCCTCTGGATGTGGGCGGGACCCTCGTGATTCCTCTCGAGTGGAGACGGGTATGTCGGGGAAATTCTTGATTTGCACCAAAGGTGTGAAGGACCCTTTCGAATTTCCAGAGGGGAGGTGTGATCAGCCTCGAGACGCCTCAGCGGAAATGGGCCTCATCTCGCCTGGAGGGGAGAACCTCCTGGATTTTCTCGAGTTGCGGCAGGTCTTCTCGAGTTACGACGGGGACCTCAGGGACCCGCTCTGGTGGCCTCAGGAAAGGCCAGTCGCCATGCGAGTTGCTAGGGGCCAACTCGGGATTCCTCTCCCGTCCATGCCGTGGCCTAAGACCCTGTGTGCAGTCGGGGCCGGAACTTGACGATTCCTCTCCAGTGTTGCCATGGATCTTGGGGTGCTTCTGAGTCTCCCCAAGGGAGTCAGGCCTCGTCTCGAGTGGGGGCATGCACGTGCGCTTTCCTCCCGAGCTGCAGCAGTAGTGTCACGCTTCCTGTCACGTGGATCAAGGGATCTGCAGCTTGCCCACGAGGCTTTCCCTCGAGGCTTTCCCACGTGTCTTTTCCACAGGGATGTGCCACGTGCCACCTTGGTGTGAGTCGATGCTCGGCGTGAAAGACGAGCCGGTGAAGGGAAAAAGGTTCCTCTTTAATGGACTGAGACATCTGGGGGACTCTTGGAATGGTGGCACGACCCTGGAGTTCCTCTCGCCGTTCCTGTTGAGAGGGCCTCCTCTTGAGATGCGACGGGAACGCCGGGAACTCTTTCCCGACGAAGCAGGGAAAGGATCCCTCATCTCGAGCTACGAGGCGGAAACGGGGCTCCTCTGGATGTGGGCGGGACCCTCGTGATTCCTCTCGAGTGGAGACGGCTAGGTCGGGGAACTTCTTGATTTGCACCAAGGGTGTGAAGGACCCTTTCGAAGTTCCAGAGGTGAGGTGTGATCAGCCTCGAGACGCCTCAGCGGAAATGGGCTCATCTCGCCTGGAGGGGAGAACCTCCTGGATTATCTCGAGTTGCGGCAGGTCTTCTCGATTTACGAAGGGGACCTCAGGGACCCGCTCTGGTGGCCTCAGGAAAGGCCAGTCCCCATGCGAGTTGCTAGGGGACCTCTCGGGATTCCTCTCCCGTCCATGCCGGGGCCTCAGTCATTGTGTGGAGTCGGGGCCGGAACCTGAGGATTCCTCTCCACTGTTGCCATGGATCTTGGGGTGCTTCTGAGTCTTCCCAGGGGAGTCAGGCCTCGTCTCGAGTGGGGGCATGCACGTGCGCTTTCCTCCCGAGCTGCAGCAGTAGTGTCACGCTTCCTGTCACGTGGATCAAGGCATCTGTGGCTTTCCCTCGAGGCTGTCCCTCGAGGCTTTCCCACGAGGCTTTCCCACAGGGCTGTGCCACGTGCCACCTTGGTGTGAGTCGATCCTCGGCGTGAAAGACGAGCCGGTGAAGGGAAAAGAGGTTCCTCTGGAATGGACTGAGACATCTGGGGGACTCTTGGAATGGTGGCACGACCCTGGAGTTCCTCTCGCCGTTCCTGTTGAGAGGGCCTCCTCTTGAGATGCGACGGGAACGCCGGGAACTCTTTCCCGACGAAGCAGGGAAAGGATCCCTCATCTCGAGCTACGAGGCCGAAACGGGGCTCCTCTGGATGTGGGCGGGACCCTCGTGATTCCTCTCGGGTCGAGACGGGTATGTCGAGGAACTTCTTGATTTGCACCAAGGGTGTGAAGGACCCTTTCAAAGTTCCAGAGGTGAGGTGTGATCAGCCTCGAGAGGCCTCAGTGGAAATGGGCCTCATCTCGCCTGGAGGGGAGAACCTCCTGGATTTTCTCCAGTTGCGGCAGGTCTTCTCGAGTTACGACGGGGACCTCAGGGACCCGCTCTGGTGGCCTCAGGAAAGGCCAGTCCCCATGCGAGTTGCTAGGGGACCTCTCGGGATTCCTCTCCCGTCCATGCCGGGGCCTCAGTCCTTGTGTGGAGTCGGGGCCGGAACCGGAGGATTCCTCTCCAGTGTTGCCATGGATCTTGGGGTGCTTCTGAGTCTCCCCAGGGGAGTCAGGCCTCGTCTCGAGTGGGGGCATGCACGTGCGCTTTCCTCCCGAGCTGCAGCAGTAGTGTCACCCTTCCTGTCACGTGAATCAAGGGATCTGTGGCTTTCCCTCGAGGCTGTCCCTCGAGGATTTCCCACGAGGCTTTCCCACAGGGCTGTGCCACGTGCCACCTTGGTGTGAGTCGATCCTCGGCGTGAAAGACGAGCCGGTGAAGGGAAGAGAGGTTCCTCTGGAATGGACTGAGACATCTGGGGGACTCTTGGAATGGTGGCACGATCCTGGAGTTCCTCTCGCCGTTCCTCTTGAGAGGCCATCCTCTTGAGATGCGAGGGAACGCCGGGAACTCTTTCCCGACGAAGCAGGGAAAGGATCCCTCATCTCGAGCTACGAGGCGGAAACGGGGCTCCTCTGGATGTGGGCGGGACCCTCGCGTTTCCTCTCGAGTGGAGACGGGTATGTCGGGGAACTTCTTGATTTGCACCAAGGGTGGGAAGGACCCTTTCGAAGTTCCAGAGGTGAGGTGTGATCAGCCTCGAGACGCCTCAGCGGAAATGGGCCTCATCTGGCCTGGAGGGGAGAACCTAGTGGATTTTCTCGAGTTGCGGCATGTCTTCTCGAGTTACGACGGGGACCTCAGGGACCCGCTCTGGTGGCCTCAGGAAAGGCCAGTCGCCATGCGAGTTGCTAGGGGCCAACTCGGGATTCCTCTCCCGTCCATGCCGGGGCCTAAGACCCTGTGTGCAGTCGGGGCCGGAACTTGACGATTCCTCTCCAGTGTTGCCATGGATCTTGGGTTGCTTCTGAGTCTCCCCAAGGGAGTCAGGCCTCGTCTCGAGTTGGGGCATGCACGTGCGCTTTCCTCCCGAGCTGCAGCAGTAGTGTCACGCTTCCTGTCACGTGGATCAAGGGATCTGCAGCTTGCCCACGAGGCTTTCGCTCGAGGCTTTCCCACGAGTCTTTTCCACAGGGCTGTGCCACGTGCCACCTTGGTGTGAGTCGATCCTCGGCGTGAAAGACGAGCCGGTGAAGGGAAAAGAGGTTCCTCTGGAATGGACAGAGACATCTGGGGGACTCTTGGAATCGTGGCACGACCCTGGAGTTCCTCTCGCCGTTCCTGTTGAGAGGGCCTCCTCTAGAGATGCGACGGGAACTCCGGGAACTCTTTCCCGACGAAGCAGGGAAAGGATTCATCATCTCGAGCTAAGAGGCGGAAACGGGGCTCCTCTGGATGTGGGCGGGACCCTCGCGTTTCCTCTCGAGTGGAGACGGCTAGGTCGGGGAACTTCTTGATTTGCACCAAGGGTGTGAAGGACCTTTTCGAAGTTCCAGAGGTGAGGTGTGATCAGCCTCGAGACGCCTCAGCGAAAATGGGCCTCATCTCGCCTGGAGGGGAAAACCTCCTGGATTTTCTCGAGTTGCGGCAGGTCTTCTCGAGTTACGACGGGGACCTCAGGGACCCGCTATGGTGGCCTCAGGAAAGGCCAGTTCCCATGCGAGTTGCTATGGGCCATCTCGGGATTCCTCTCCCGTCCATACCGGGGCCTAAGACCTTGTGTGGAGGCTGGGCCGGAACCTGAGGATTCCTCTCCAGTGTTGCCATGGATCTTGGGGTGCTTCTGAGTCTCCCCAGGATAGTCAGGCCTCGTCTCGAGTGGAGGCATGCACGTGTGCTTTCCTCCCGAGCTGCAGCAATAGTGTCACGCTTCCTGTCACGTGGATCAACGGATCTGCGGCTTTCCCTCCAGGATTTCACACGAGGCATTCCCACAGGGCTGTGCCATGTTCCACCTTGGTGTGAGTCGATCCTCGGCGTGAAAGACGAGCCAGTGAAGGGAAAAGAGGTTCCTCTGGAATGTACTGAGATATCTGGGTTACTCTTGGAATGGTGGCACGACCCTGGAGTTCCTCTCGCCGTTCCTGTTGAGAGGGCCTCCTCTTGAGATGCGACGGGAACGCCGGGAAATCTTTCCCGACGAAGCAGGGAAAGGATCCCTCATCTCGAGCTACGAGGCGGAAACGGGGCTCCTCTGGATGTGGGCGGGACCCTCGTGATTCCTCTCGAGTGGAGACGGCTATGTCGGGGAACTTCTTGATTTGCACCAAGGGTGTAAAGGACCCTTTCGAAGTTCCAGAGGGGAGGTGTGATCAGCCTCGAGACGCCTCAGCGGAAATGGGCCTCATCTCGCCTGGAGGGGAGAACCTCCTGGATTTTCTCGAGTTGCGGCAGGTCTTCTCGAGTTACGACGGGGACCTCAGGGACCCACTCTGGTGGCCTCAGGAAAGGCCAGTCCCCATGCGAGTTGCTAGGGGACCTCTCGGGATTCCTCTCCCGTCCATGCCAGGGCCTCAGTCCTTGTGTGGAGTGGGGGCCGGAACCTGAGGATTCCTCTCCAGTGTTGCCATGGATCTTGGGGTGCTTCTGAGTCTCCCCAAGGGAGTCAGTCCTCGTCTCGTGTTGGGGCATGCACGTGCGCTTTCCTCCCGTGCTGCAGCAGTAGTGTCACGCTTCCTGTCACGTGAATCAAGGGATCTGCGGCTTTCCCTCGAGGCTGTCCCTCGAGGCTTTCCCACGAGGCTTTCCCACAGGGCTGTGCCACGTGCCACCTTGGTGTGAGTCGATCCTCGGCGTAAAAGACGAGCCGGTGAAGGGAAGAGAGGTTCCTCTGAAATGGACTGAGACTTCTGAGGGACTCTTGGAATGGTGGCACGACCGTGGAGTTCCTCTCGCCGTTCCTCTTGAGAGGCCATCCTCTTGAGATGCGAGGGAACGCCGGGAACTCTTTCCCGACGAAGCAGGGAAAGGATCCCTCATCTCGAGCTACGAGGCGGAAACGGGGCTCCTCTGGATGTGGGCGGGACCCTCGCGTTTCCTCTCGAGTGGAGACGGGTATGTCGGGGAACTTCTTGATTTGCACCAAGGGTGTGAAGGACCCTTTCGAAGTTCCAGAGGTGAGGTGTGATCAGCCTCGAGATGCCTCAGCGGAAATGGGCCTCATCTGGCCTGGAGGGGAGAACCTAGTGGATTTTCTCGAGTTGCGGCATGTCTTCTCGAGTTACGACGGGGACCTCAGGGACCCGCTCTGGTGGCCTCAGGAAAGGCCAGTCGCCATGCGAGTTGCTAGGGGCCAACTCGGGATTCCTCTCCCGTCCATGCCGGGGCCTAAGACCCTGTGTGCACTCGGGGCCGGAACTTGACGATTCCTCTCCAGTGTTGCCATGGATCTTGGGTTGCTTCTGAGTCTCCCCAAGGGAGTCAGGCCTCGTCTCGAGTGGGGGCATGCACGTGCGCTTTCCTCCCGAGCTGCAGCAGTAGTGTCACGCTTCCTGTCACGTGGATCAAGGGATCTGCAGCTTGCCCACGAGGCTTTCGCTCGAGGCTTTCCCACGAGTCTTTTCCACAGGGCTGTGCCACGTGCCACCTTGGTGTGAGTCGATCCTCGGCGTGAAATACGAGCCGGTGAAGGGAAAAGAGGTTCCTCTGGAATGGACAGAGACATCTGGGGGACTCTTGGAATCGTGGCACGACCCTGGAGTTCCTCTCGCCGTTCCTGTTGAGAGGGCCTCCTCTAGAGATGCGACGGGAACTCCGGGAACTCTTTCCCGACGAAGCAGGGAAAGGATTCATCATCTCGAGCTACGAGGCGGAAACGGGGCTCCTCTGGATGTGGGCGGGACCCTCGCGTTTCCTCTCGAGTGGAGACGGGTATGTCGGGGAACTTCTTGATTTGCACCAAGGGTGTGAAGGACCCTTTCGAAGTTCCAGAGGTGAGGTGTGATCAGCCTCGAGACGCCTCAGCGAAAATGGGCCTCATCTCGCCTGGAGGGGAAAACCTCCTGGATTTTCTCGAGTTGCGGCAGGTCTTCTCGAGTTACGACGGGGACCTCAGGGACCCGTTCTGGTGGCCTCAGGAAAGGCCAGTCCCCATGCGAGTTGCCAGGGGACCTGTCGGGATTCCTCTCCCGTCCATGCCGGGGCCTCAGTCATTGTGTGGAGTCGGGGCCGGAACCTGAGGATTCCTCTCCACTGTTGCCATGGATCTTGGGGTGCTTCTGAGTCTTCCCAGGGGAGTCAGGCCTCGTCTCGAGTGGGGGCATGCACGTGCGCTTTCCTCCCGAGCTGCAGCAGTAGTGTCACGCTTCCTGTCACGTGGATCAAGGCATCTGTGGCTTTCCCTCGAGGCTGTCCCTCGAGGCTTTCCCACGAGGCTTTCCCACAGGGCTGTGCCACGTGCCACCTTGGTGTGAGTCGATCCTCGGCGTGAAAGACGAGCCGGTGAAGGGAAAAGAGGTTCCTCTGGAATGGACTGAGACATCTGGCGGACTCTTGGAATGGTGGCACGACCCTGGAGTTCCTCTCGCCGTTCCTGTTGAGAGGGCCTCCTCTTGAGATGCGACGGGAACGCCGGGAACTCTTTCCCGACGAAGCAGGGAAAGGATCCCTCATCTCGAGCTACGAGGCCGAAACGGGGCTCCTCTGGATGTGGGCGGGACCCTCGTGATTCCTCTCGGGTCGAGACGGGTATGTCGGGGAACTTCTTGATTTGCACCAAGGGTGTGAAGGACCCTTTCGAAGTTCCAGAGGGGAGGTGTGAGCAGCCTCGAGACGCCTCAGCGGAAATGGGCCTCATCTCGCCTGGAGGGGAGAACCTCCTGGATTTTCTCGAGTTGCGGCAGGTCTTCTCGAGTTACGACGGGGACCTCAGGGACCCGCTCTGTTGGCCTCAGGAAAGGCCAGTCCCCATGCGAGTTTCTAGGGGACCTCTCGGGATTCCTCTCCCGTCCATGCCGGGGCCTCAGTCCTTGTGTGGAGTCGGAGCCGGAACCTGAGGATTCCTCTCCAGTGTTGCCATGGATCTTGGGGTGCTTCTGAGTCTCCGCAAGGGAGTCAGGCCTCGTCTCGAGTTGGGGCATGCACGTGCGCTTTCCTCCCGTGCTGCAGCAGTAGTGTCACGCTTCCTGTCACGTGAATCAAGGGATCTGTGGCTTTCCCTCGAGGCTGTCCCTCGAGGCTTTCCCACGAGGCTTTCCCACAGGGCTGTGCCACGTGCCACCTTGGTGTGAGTCGATCCTCGGCGTGAAACACGAGCCGGTGAAGGGAAAAGAGGTTCCGATGAAATGGACTGAGACATCTGGGGGACTCTTGGAATGGTGGCACGACCCTGGAGTTCCTCTCGCCGTTCCTGTTGAGAGGGCCTCCTCTTGAGATGCGACGGGAACGCCGGGAACTCTTTCCCGACGAAGCAGGGAAAGGATCCCTCATCTCGAGCTACGAGGCCGAAACGGGGCTCCTCTGGATGTGGGCGGGACCCTCGTGATTCCTCTCGAGTGGAGACGGGTATGTCGGGGAACTTCTTGATTTGCACCAAGGGTGTGAAGGACCCTTTCGAAGTTCCAGAGGGGAGGTGTGATCAGTCTAGAGACGCCTCAGCGGAAATGGGCCTCATCTCGCCTGGAGGGGAGAACCTCCTGGATTTTCTCGAGTTGGGGCAGGTCTTCTCGAGTTACGACGGGGACCTCAGGGACCCGCTCTGGTGGCCTCAGGAAAGGCCAGTCCCCATGCGAGTTGCTAGGAGGCCTCTCGGGATTCCTCTCCCGTCCATGCCGGGGCCTCAGTCCTTGTGTGGAGTCGGGGCCGGAACCTGAGGATTCCTCTCCAGTGTTGCCATGGATCTTGGGGTGCTTCTGAGTCTCCCCAGGGGAGTCAGGCCTCGTCTCGAGTGGGGGCATGCACGTGCGCTTTCCTCCCGAGCTGCAGCAGTAGTGTCACGCTTCCTGTCACGTGGATCAAGGCATCTGTGGCTTTCCCTCGAGGCTGTCCCTCGAGGCTTTCCCACGAGGCTTTCCCACAGGGCTGTGCCACGTGCCACCTTGGTGTGAGTCGATCCTCGGCGTGAAAGACGAGCCGGTGAAGGGAAAAGAGGTTCCTCTGGAATGGACTGAGACATCTGGGGGACTCTTGGAATGGTGGCACGACCCTGGAGTTCCTCTCGCCGTTCCTGTTGAGAGGGCCTCCTCTTGAGATGCGACGGGAAGCCGGGAACTCTTTCCCGACGAAGCAGGGACAGGATCCCTCATCTCGAGCTACGAGGACGAAACGGGGCTCCTCTGGATGTGGGCGGGACCCTCGTGATTCCTCTCGAGTGGAGACGGGTATGTCGGGGAACTTCTTGATTTGCAGCAAGGGTGTGAAGGAGCCTTTCGAAGTTCCAGAGTTGAGGCGTGATCCGCCTCGTGACACCTCAGCAGAAATGGGCCTCATCTCGCCTGGAGGGGAGAACCTCCTGGATTTTCTCGAGTTGCGGCAGGTCTTCTCGAGTTACGACGGGGACCTCAGGGACCCGCTCTGGTGGCCTCAGGAAAGGCCAGTCCCCATGCCAGTTGCTAGGGGACCTCTCGGGATTCCTCTCCCGTCCATGCCGGGGCCTCAGTCCTTGTGTGGAGTCAGGGCCGGAACTGAGGATTCCTCTCCAGTGTTGCCATGGATCTTGGGGTGCTTCTGAGTCTTCCCAGGGGAGTCAGGCCTCATCTCGAGTGGGGGCATGCACGTGCGCTTTCCTCCCGAGCTTCAGCAGTAGTGTCACGCTTCCTGTGACGTGGATCAAGGGATCTGTGGCTTTCCCTCGAGGCTGTCCCTCGAGGCTTTCCCACGAGGCTTTCCCACAGGGCTGTGCCACGTGCCACCTTGGTGTGAGTCGATCCTCGGCGTGAAAGACGAGCCCGTGAAGGGAAAAGAGGTTCCTCTGGAATGGAGTGAGACATCTGGGGGACTCTTGGAATGGTGGCACGACCCTGGAGTTCCTCTCGCCGTTCCTGTTGAGAGGGCCTCCTCTTGAGATGCGACGGGAACGCCAGGAACTCTTTCCCGACGAAGCACGGAAAGGATCCCTCATCTCGAGCTACGAGGCCGAAACGGGGCTCCTCTGGATGTGGGCGGGACCCTCGTGATTCCTCTCGGGTCGAGACGGGTATGTCGGGGAACTTCTTGATTTGCACCAAGGGTGTGAAGGACCCTTTCGAAGTTCCAGAGGGGAGGTGTGAGCAGCCTCGAGACGCCTCAGCGGAAATGGGCCTCATCTCGCCTGGAGGGGAGAACCTCCTGGATTTTCTCGAGTTGCGGCAGGTCTTCTCGAGTTACGACGGGGACCTCAGGGACCCGCTCTGTTGGCCTCAGGAAAGGCCAGTCCCCATGCGAGTTTCTAGGGGACCTCTCGGGATTCCTCTCCCGTCCATGCCGGGGCCTCAGTCCTTGTGTGGAGTCGGAGCCGGAACCTGAGGATTCCTCTCCAGTGTTGCCATGGATCTTGGGGTGCTTCTGAGTCTCCGCAAGGGAGTCAGGCCTCGTCTCGAGTTGGGGCATGCACGTGCGCTTTCCTCCCGTGCTGCAGCAGTAGTGTCACGCTTCCTGTCACGTGAATCAAGGGATCTGTGGCTTTCCCTCGAGGCTGTCCCTCGAGGCTTTCCCACGAGGCTTTCCCACAGGGCTGTGCCACGTGCCACCTTGGTGTGAGTCGATCCTCGGCGTGAAACACGAGCCGGTGAAGGGAAAAGAGGTTCCGATGAAATGGACTGAGACATCTGGGGGACTCTTGGAATGGTGGCACGACCCTGGAGTTCCTCTCGCCGTTCCTGTTGAGAGGGCCTCCTCTTGAGATGCGACGGGAACGCCGGGAACTCTTTCCCGACGAAGCAGGGAAAGGATCCCTCATCTCGAGCTACGAGGCCGAAACGGGGCTCCTCTGGATGTGGGCGGGACCCTCGTGATTCCTCTCGAGTGGAGACGGGTATGTCGGGGAACTTCTTGATTTGCACCAAGGGTGTGAAGGACCCTTTCGAAGTTCCAGAGGGGAGGTGTGATCAGTCTAGAGACGCCTCAGCGGAAATGGGCCTCATCTCGCCTGGAGGGGAGAACCTCCTGGATTTTCTCGAGTTGGGGCAGGTCTTCTCGAGTTACGACGGGGACCTCAGGGACCCGCTCTGGTGGCCTCAGGAAAGGCCAGTCCCCATGCGAGTTGCTAGGAGGCCTCTCGGGATTCCTCTCCCGTCCATGCCGGGGCCTCAGTCCTTGTGTGGAGTCGGGGCCGGAACCTGAGGATTCCTCTCCAGTGTTGCCATGGATCTTGGGGTGCTTCTGAGTCTCCCCAGGGGAGTCAGGCCTCGTCTCGAGTGGGGGCATGCACGTGCGCTTTCCTCCCGAGCTGCAGCAGTAGTGTCACGCTTCCTGTCACGTGGATCAAGGCATCTGTGGCTTTCCCTCGAGGCTGTCCCTCGAGGCTTTCCCACGAGGCTTTCCCACAGGGCTGTGCCACGTGCCACCTTGGTGTGAGTCGATCCTCGGCGTGAAAGACGAGCCGGTGAAGGGAAAAGAGGTTCCTCTGGAATGGACTGAGACATCTGGGGGACTCTTGGAATGGTGGCACGACCCTGGAGTTCCTCTCGCCGTTCCTGTTGAGAGGGCCTCCTCTTGAGATGCGACGGGAAGCCGGGAACTCTTTCCCGACGAAGCAGGGACAGGATCCCTCATCTCGAGCTACGAGGACGAAACGGGGCTCCTCTGGATGTGGGCGGGACCCTCGTGATTCCTCTCGAGTGGAGACGGGTATGTCGGGGAACTTCTTGATTTGCAGCAAGGGTGTGAAGGAGCCTTTCGAAG
The DNA here is from genome assembly GCF_023091745.1 of Budorcas taxicolor. Taxonomy (NCBI): domain Eukaryota; kingdom Metazoa; phylum Chordata; class Mammalia; order Artiodactyla; family Bovidae; genus Budorcas; species Budorcas taxicolor. The sequence continues at coordinate 483,355 of NW_026292684.1, read as the reverse complement.
TTCCAGAGTTGAGGTGTGATCCGCCTCGTGACACCTCAGCAGAAATGGGCCTCATCTCGCCTGGAGGGGAGAACCTCCTGGATTTTCTCGAGTTGCGGCAGGTCTTCTCGAGTTACGACGGGGACCTCAGGGACCCGCTCTGGTGGCCTCAGGAAAGGCCAGTCCCCATGCCAGTTGCTAGGGGACCTCTCGGGATTCCTCTCCCGTCCATGCCGGGGCCTCAGTCCTTGTGTGGAGTCAGGGCCGGAACTGAGGATTCCTCTCCAGTGTTGCCATGGATCTTGGGGTGCTTCTGAGTCTTCCCAGGGGAGTCAGGCCTCATCTCGAGTGGGGGCATGCACGTGCGCTTTCCTCCCGAGCTTCAGCAGTAGTGTCACGCTTCCTGTGACGTGGATCAAGGGATCTGTGGCTTTCCCTCGAGGCTGTCCCTCGAGGCTTTCCCACGAGGCTTTCCCACAGGGCTGTGCCACGTGCCACCTTGGTGTGAGTCGATCCTCGGCGTGAAAGACGAGCCCGTGAAGGGAAAAGAGGTTCCTCTGGAATGGAGTGAGACATCTGGGGGACTCTTGGAATGGTGGCACGACCCTGGAGTTCCTCTCGCCGTTCCTGTTGAGAGGGCCTCCTCTTGAGATGCGACGGGAACGCCAGGAACTCTTTCCCGACGAAGAACGGAAAGGATCCCTCATCTCGAGCTACGAGGCGGAAACGGGGCTCCTCTGGATGTGGGCGGGACCCTCGTGATTCCTCTCGAGTGGAGACGGGTATGTCGGGGAACTTCTTGATTTGCACCAAGGGTGTGAAGGACCCTTTCGAAGTTCCAGAGGTGAGGTGTGATCAGCCTCGAGACGCCTCAGCAGAAATGGGCCTCATCTCGCCTGGAGGGGAGAACCTCCTGGATTTTCTCGAGTTGCGGCAGGTCTTCTCGAGTTACGACGGGGACCTCAGGGACCCGCTCTGGTGGCCTCAGGAAAGGCCAGTCCCCACGCGAGTTGCTAGGGGACCTCTCGGGATTCCTCTCCCGTCCATGCCGGGGCCTCAGTCCTTGTGTGGAGTCGGGGCCGGAACCTGAGGATTCCTCTCCAGTGTTGCCATGGATCTTGGGGTGCTTCTGAGTCTCCCCAGGGGAGTCAGGCCTCGTATCGAGTGGGGGCATGCACGTGCGCTTTCCTCCCGAGCTGCAGCAGTAGTGTCACGCTTCCTGTCACGTGGATCAAGGCATCTGTGGCTTTCCCTCGAGGCTGTCCCTCGAGGCTTTCCCACGAGGCTTTCCCACAGGGCTGTGCCACGTGCCACCTTGGTGTGAGTCGATCCTCGGCGTGAAACACGAGCCGGTGAAGGGAAAAGAGGTTCCGATGAAATGGACTGAGACATCTGGGGGACTCTTGGAATGGTGGCACGACCCTGGAGTTCCTCTCGCCGTTCCTGTTGAGAGGGCCTCCTCTTGAGATGCGACGGGAACGCCGGGAACTCTTTCCCGACGAAGCAGGGAAAGGATCCCTCATCTCGAGCTACGAGGCCGAAACGGGGCTCCTCTGGATGTGGGCGGGACCCTCGTGATTCCTCTCGAGTGGAGACGGGTATGTCGGGGAACTTCTTGATTTGCACCAAGGGTGTGAAGGACCCTTTCGAAGTTCCAGAGGGGAGGTGTGAGCAGCCTCGAGACGCCTCAGCGGAAATGGGCCTCATCTCGCCTGGAGGGGAGAACCTCCTGGATTTTCTCGAGTTGCGGCAGGTCTTCTCGAGTTACGACGGGGACCTCAGGGACCCGCTCTGGTGGCCTCAGGAAAGGCCAGTCCCCATGCGAGTTGCTAGGAGGCCTCTCGGGATTCCTCTCCCGTCCATGCCGGGGCCTCAGTCCTTGTGTGGAGTCGGGGCCGGAACCTGAGGATTCCTCTCCAGTGTTGCCATGGATCTTGGGGTGCTTCTGAGTCTCCCCAGGGGAGTCAGGCCTCGTCTCGAGTGGGGGCATGCACGTGCGCTTTCCTCCCGAGCTGCAGCAGTAGTGTCACGCTTCCTGTCACGTGGATCAAGGCATCTGTGGCTTTCCCTCGAGGCTGTCCCTCGAGGCTTTCCCACGAGGCTTTCCCACAGGGCTGTGCCACGTGCCACCTTGGTGTGAGTCGATCCTCGGCGTGAAAGACGAGCCGGTGAAGGGAAAAGAGGTTCCTCTGGAATGGACTGAGACATCTGGGGGACTCTTGGAATGGTGGCACGACCCTGGAGTTCCTCTCGCCGTTCCTGTTGAGAGGGCCTCCTCTTGAGATGCGACGGGAAGCCGGGAACTCTTTCCCGACGAAGCAGGGACAGGATCCCTCATCTCGAGCTACGAGGACGAAACGGGGCTCCTCTGGATGTGGGCGGGACCCTCGTGATTCCTCTCGAGTGGAGACGGGTATGTCGGGGAACTTCTTGATTTGCAGCAAGGGTGTGAAGGAGCCTTTCGAAGTTCCAGAGTTGAGGTGTGATCCGCCTCGTGACACCTCAGCAGAAATGGGCCTCATCTCGCCTGGAGGGGAGAACCTCCTGGATTTTCTCGAGTTGCGGCAGGTCTTCTCGAGTTACGACGGGGACCTCAGGGACCCGCTCTGGTGGCCTCAGGAAAGGCCAGTCCCCATGCCAGTTGCTAGGGGACCTCTCGGGATTCCTCTCCCGTCCATGCCGGGGCCTCAGTCCTTGTGTGGAGTCAGGGCCGGAACTGAGGATTCCTCTCCAGTGTTGCCATGGATCTTGGGGTGCTTCTGAGTCTTCCCAGGGGAGTCAGGCCTCATCTCGAGTGGGAGCATGCACGTGCGCTTTCCTCCCGAGCTTCAGCAGTAGTGTCACGCTTCCTGTGACGTGGATCAAGGGATCTGTGGCTTTCCCTCGAGGCTGTCCCTCGAGGCTTTCCCACGAGGCTTTCCCACAGGGCTGTGCCACGTGCCACCTTGGTGTGAGTCGATCCTCGGCGTGAAAGACGAGCCCGTGAAGGGAAAAGAGGTTCCTCTGGAATGGAGTGAGACTTCTGGGGGACTCTTGGAATGGTGGCACGACCCTGGAGTTCCTCTCGCCGTTCCTGTTGAGAGGGCCTCCTCTTGAGATGCGACGGGAACGCCAGGAACTCTTTCCCGACGAAGCACGGAAAGGATCCCTCATCTCGAGCTACGAGGCGGAAACGGGGCTCCTCTGGATGTGGGCGGGACCCTCGTGATTCCTCTCGAGTGGAGACGGGTATGTCGGGGAACTTCTTGATTTGCACCAAGGGTGTGAAGGACCCTTTCGAAGTTCCAGAGGTGAGGTGTGATCAGCCTCGAGACGCCTCAGCAGAAATGGGCCTCATCTCGCCTGGAGGGGAGAACCTCCTGGATTTTCTCGAGTTGCGGCAGGTCTTCTCGAGTTACGACGGGGACCTCAGGGACCCGCTCTGGTGGCCTCAGGAAAGGCCAGTCCCCACGCGAGTTGCTAGGGGACCTCTCGGGATTCCTCTCCCGTCCATGCCGGGGCCTCAGTCCTTGTGTGGAGTCGGGGCCGGAACCTGAGGATTCCTCTCCAGTGTTGCCATGGATCTTGGGGTGCTTCTGAGTCTCCCCAGGGGAGTCAGGCCTCGTATCGAGTGGGGGCATGCACGTGCGCTTTCCTCCCGAGCTGCAGCAGTAGTGTCACGCTTCCTGTCACGTGGATCAAGGCATCTGTGGCTTTCCCTCGAGGCTGTCCCTCGAGGCTTTCCCACGAGGCTTTCCCAAAGGGCTGTGCCACGTGCCACCTTGGTGTGAGTCGATCCTCGGCGTGAAAGACGAGCCGGTGAAGGGAAAAGAGGTTCCTCTGGAATGGACTGAGACATCTGGGGGACTCTTGGAATGGTGGCACGACCCTGGAGTTCCTCTCGCCGTTCCTGTTGAGAGGGCCTCCTCTTGAGATGCGACGGGAACGCCGGGAACTCTTTCCCGACGAAGCAGGGAAAGGATCCCTCATCTCGAGCTACGAGGCCGAAACGGGGCTCCTCTGGATGTGGGCGGGACCCTCGTGATTCCTCTCCAGTGGAGACGGGTATGTCGGGGAACTTCTTGATTTGCACCAAGGGTGTGAAGGACCCTTTCGAAGTTCCAGAGGGGAGGTGTGATCAGTCTAGAGACGCCTCAGCGGAAATGGGCCTCATCTCGCCTGGAGGGGAGAACCTCCTGGATTTTCTCGAGTTGGGGCAGGTCTTCTCGAGTTACGACGGGGACCTCAGGGACCCGCTCTGGTGGCCTCAGGAAAGGCCAGTCCCCATGCGAGTTGCTAGGAGGCCTCTCGGGATTCCTCTCCCGTCCATGCCGGGGCCTCAGTCCTTGTGTGGAGTCGGGGCCGGAACCTGAGGATTCCTCTCCAGTGTTGCCATGGATCTTGGGGTGCTTCTGAGTCTCCCCAGGGGAGTCAGGCCTCGTCTCGAGTGGGGGCATGCACGTGCGCTTTCCTCCCGAGCTTCAGCAGTAGTGTCACGCTTCCTGTGACGTGGATCAAGGGATCTGTGGCTTTCCCTCGAGGCTGTCCCTCGAGGCTTTCCCACGAGGCTTTCCCACAGGGCTGTGCCACGTGCCACCTTGGTGTGAGTCGATCCTCGGCGTGAAAGACGAGCCCGTGAAGGGAAAAGAGGTTCCTCTGGAATGGAGTGAGACATCTGGGGGACTCTTGGAATGGTGGCACGACCCTGGAGTTCCTCTCGCCGTTCCTGTTGAGAGGGCCTCCTCTTGAGATGCGACGGGAACGCCAGGAACTCTTTCCCGACGAAGCACGGAAAGGATCCCTCATCTCGAGCTACGAGGCGGAAACGGGGCTCCTCTGGATGTGGGCGGGACCCTCGTGATTCCTCTCGAGTGGAGACGGGTATGTCGGGGAACTTCTTGATTTGCACCAAGGGTGTGAAGGACCCTTTCGAAGTTCCAGAGGTGAGGTGTGATCAGCCTCGAGACGCCTCAGCAGAAATGGGCCTCATCTCGCCTGGAGGGGAGAACCTCCTGGATTTTCTCGAGTTGCGGCAGGTCTTCTCGAGTTACGACGGGGACCTCAGGGACCCGCTCTGGTGGCCTCAGGAAAGGCCAGTCCCCACGCGAGTTGCTAGGGGACCTCTCGGGATTCCTCTCCCGTCCATGCCGGGGCCTCAGTCCTTGTGTGGAGTCGGGGCCGGAACCTGAGGATTCCTCTCCAGTGTTGCCATGGATCTTGGGGTGCTTCTGAGTCTCCCCAGGGGAGTCAGGCCTCGTCTCGAGTGGGGGCATGCACGTGCGCTTTCCTCCCGAGCTGCAGCAGTAGTGTCACGCTTCCTGTCACGTGGATCAAGGCATCTGTGGCTTTCCCTCGAGGCTGTCCCTCGAGGCTTTCCCACGAGGCTTTCCCAAAGGGCTGTGCCACGTGCCACCTTGGTGTGAGTCGATCCTCGGCGTGAAAGACGAGCCGGTGAAGGGAAAAGAGGTTCCTCTGGAATGGACTGAGACATCTGGGGGACTCTTGGAATGGTGGCACGACCCTGGAGTTCCTCTCGCCGTTCCTGTTGAGAGGGCCTCCTCTTGAGATGCGACGGGAACGCCGGGAACTCTTTCCCGACGAAGCAGGGAAAGGATCCCTCATCTCGAGCTACGAGGCCGAAACGGGGCTCCTCTGGATGTGGGCGGGACCCTCGTGATTCCTCTCCAGTGGAGACGGGTATGTCGGGGAACTTCTTGATTTGCACCAAGGGTGTGAAGGACCCTTTCGAAGTTCCAGAGGGGAGGTGTGATCAGTCTAGAGACGCCTCAGCGGAAATGGGCCTCATCTCGCCTGGAGGGGAGAACCTCCTGGATTTTCTCGAGTTGGGGCAGGTCTTCTCGAGTTACGACGGGGACCTCAGGGACCCGCTCTGGTGGCCTCAGGAAAGGCCAGTCCCCATGCGAGTTGCTAGGAGGCCTCTCGGGATTCCTCTCCCGTCCATGCCGGGGCCTCAGTCCTTGTGTGGAGTCGGGGCCGGAACCTGAGGATTCCTCTCCAGTGTTGCCATGGATCTTGGGGTGCTTCTGAGTCTCCCCAGGGGAGTCAGGCCTCGTCTCGAGTGGGGGCATGCACGTGCGCTTTCCTCCCGAGCTGCAGCAGTAGTGTCACGCTTCCTGTCACGTGGATCAAGGCATCTGTGGCTTTCCCTCGAGGCTGTCCCTCGAGGCTTTCCCACGAGGCTTTCCCACAGGGCTGTGCCACGTGCCACCTTGGTGTGAGTCGATCCTCGGCGTGAAAGACGAGCCGGTGAAGGGAAAAGAGGTTCCTCTGGAATGGACTGAGACATCTGGGGGACTCTTGGAATGGTGGCACGACCCTGGAGTTCCTCTCGCCGTTCCTGTTGAGAGGGCCTCCTCTTGAGATGCGACGGGAAGCCGGGAACTCTTTCCCGACGAAGCAGGGACAGGATCCCTCATCTCGAGCTACGAGGACGAAACGGGGCTCCTCTGGATGTGGGCGGGACCCTCGTGATTCCTCTCGAGTGGAGACGGGTATGTCAGGGAACTTCTTGATTTGCAGCAAGGGTGTGAAGGAGCCTTTTGAAGTTCCAGAGGTGAGGTGTGATCCGCCTCGTGACACCTCAGCAGAAATGGGCCTCATCTCGCCTGGAGGGGAGAACCTCCTGGATTTTCTCGAGTAGCGGCAGGTCTTCTCGAGTTACGACGGGGACCTCAGGGACCCGCTCTGGTGGCCTCAGGAAAGGCCAGTCCCCATGCGAGTTGCTAGGAGGCCTCTCGGGATTCCTCTCCCGTCCATGCCGGGGCCTCAGTCCTTGTGTGGAGTCGGGGCCGGAACCTGAGGATTCCTCTCCAGTGTTGCCATGGATCTTGGGGTGCTTCTGAGTCTCCCCAGGGGAGTCAGGCCTCGTCTCGAGTGGGGGCATGCACGTGCGCTTTCCTCCCGAGCTGCAGCAGTAGTGTCACGCTTCCTGTCACGTGGATCAAGGCATCTGTGGCTTTCCCTCGAGGCTGTCCCTCGAGGCTTTCCCACGAGGCTTTCCCAAAGGGCTGTGCCACGTGCCACCTTGGTGTGAGTCGATCCTCGGCGTGAAAGACGAGCCGGTGAAGGGAAAAGAGGTTCCTCTGGAATGGACTGAGACATCTGGGGGACTCTTGGAATGGTGGCACGACCCTGGAGTTCCTCTCGCCGTTCCTGTTGAGAGGGCCTCCTCTTGAGATGCGACGGGAACGCCGGGAACTCTTTCCCGACGAAGCAGGGAAAGGATCCCTCATCTCGAGCTACGAGGCCGAAACGGGGCTCCTCTGGATGTGGGCGGGACCCTCGTGATTCCTCTCCAGTGGAGACGGGTATGTCGGGGAACTTCTTGATTTGCACCAAGGGTGTGAAGGACCCTTTCGAAGTTCCAGAGGGGAGGTGTGATCAGTCTAGAGACGCCTCAGCGGAAATGGGCCTCATCTCGCCTGGAGGGGAGAACCTCCTGGATTTTCTCGAGTTGGGGCAGGTCTTCTCGAGTTACGACGGGGACCTCAGGGACCCGCTCTAGTGGCCTCAGGAAAGGCCAGTCCCCATGCGAGTTGCTAGGAGGCCTCTCGGGATTCCTCTCCCGTCCATGCCGGGGCCTCAGTCCTTGTGTGGAGTCGGGGCCGGAACCTGAGGATTCCTCTCCAGTGTTGCCATGGATCTTGGGGTGCTTCTGAGTCTCCCCAGGGGAGTCAGGCCTCGTCTCGAGTGGGGGCATGCACGTGCGCTTTCCTCCCGAGCTGCAGCAGTAGTGTCACGCTTCCTGTCACGTGGATCAAGGCATCTGTGGCTTTCCCTCGAGGCTGTCCCTCGAGGCTTTCCCACGAGGCTTTCCCACAGGGCTGTGCCACGTGCCACCTTGGTGTGAGTCGATCCTCGGCGTGAAAGACGAGCCGGTGAAGGGAAAAGAGGTTCCTCTGGAATGGACTGAGACATCTGGGGGACTCTTGGAATGGTGGCACGACCCTGGAGTTCCTCTCGCCGTTCCTGTTGAGAGGGCCTCCTCTTGAGATGCGACGGGAAGCCGGGAACTCTTTCCCGACGAAGCAGGGACAGGATCCCTCATCTCGAGCTACGAGGACGAAACGGGGCTCCTCTGGATGTGGGCGGGACCCTCGTGATTCCTCTCGAGTGGAGACGGGTATGTCAGGGAACTTCTTGATTTGCAGCAAGGGTGTGAAGGAGCCTTTTGAAGTTCCAGAGGTTAGGTGTGATCCGCCTCGTGACACCTCAGCAGAAATGGGCCTCATCTCGCCTGGAGGGGAGAACCTCCTGGATTTTCTCGAGTAGCGGCAGGTCTTCTCGAGTTACGACGGGGACCTCAGGGACCCGCTCTGGTGGCCTCAGGAAAGGCCAGTCCCCATGCCAGTTGCTAGGGGACCTCTCGGGATTCCTCTCCCGTCCATGCCGGGGCCTCAGTCCTTGTGTGGAGTCAGGGCCGGAACTGAGGATTCCTCTCCAGTGTTGCCATGGATCTTGGGGTGCTTCTGAGTCTTCCCAGGGGAGTCAGGCCTCATCTCGAGTGGGGGCATGCACGTGCGCTTTCCTCCCGAGCTGCAGCAGTAGTGTCACGCTTCCTATCACGTGGATCAAGGGATCTGTGGCTTTCCCTCGAGGCTGTCCCTCGAGGCTTTCCCACGAGGCTTTCCCACAGGGCTGTGCCACGTGCCACCTTGGTGTGAGTCGATCCTCGGCGTGAAAGACGAGCCCGTGAAGGGAAAAGAGGTTCCTCTGGAATGGAGTGAGACATCTGGGGGACTCTTGGAATGGTGGCACGACCCTGGAGTTCCTCTCGCCGTTCCTGTTGAGAGGGCCTCCTCTTGAGATGCGACGGGAACGCCAGGAACTCTTTCCCGACGAAGCACGGAAAGGATCCCTCATCTCGAGCTACGAGGCGGAAACGGGGCTCCTCTGGATGTGGGCGGGACCCTCGTGATTCCTCTCGAGTGGAGACGGGTATGTCGGGGAACTTCTTGATTTGCACCAAGGGTGTGAAGGACCCTTTCGAAGTTCCAGAGGTGAGGTGTGATCAGCCTCGAGACGCCTCAGCAGAAATGGGCCTCATCTCGCCTGGAGGGGAGAACCTCCTGGATTTTCTCGAGTTGCGGCAGGTCTTCTCGAGTTACGACGGGGACCTCAGGGACCCGCTCTGGTGGCCTCAGGAAAGGCCAGTCCCCACGCGAGTTGCTAGGGGACCTCTCGGGATTCCTCTCCCGTCCATGCCGGGGCCTCAGTCCTTGTGTGGAGTCGGGGCCGGAACCTGAGGATTCCTCTCCAGTGTTGCCATGGATCTTGGGGTGCTTCTGAGTCTCCCCAGGGGAGTCAGGCCTCGTCTCGAGTGGGGGCATGCACGTGCGCTTTCCTCCCGAGCTGCAGCAGTAGTGTCACGCTTCCTGCCACGTGGATCAAGGGATCTGTGTCTTTCCCTCGAGGCTGTCCCTCGAGGCTTTCCCACGAGGCTTTCCCACAGGGCTGTGCCACGTGCCACCTTGGTGTGAGTCGATCCTCGGCGTGAAAGACGAGCCGGTGAAGGGAAAAGAGGTTCCTCTGGAATGGTCTGAGACATCTGGGGGACTCTTGGAATGGTGGCACGACCCTGGAGTTCCTCTCGCCGTTCCTGTAGAGAGGGCCTCCTCTTGAGATGCGACGGGAAGGCCGGGAACTCTTTCCCGACGAAGCAGGGAAAGGATCCCTCATCTCGAGCTACGAGGCGGAAACGGGGCTCCTCTGGATGTGGGCGGGACCCTCGTGATTCCTCTCGAGTTGAGACGGGTATGTCGGGGAACTTCTTGATTTGCACCAAGGGTGTGAAGGACCCTTTCGAAGTTCCAGAGGGGAGGTGTGATCAGCCTCGAGACGCCTCAGCGGAAATGGGCCTCATCTCGCCTGGAGGGGAGAACCTCCTGGATTTTCTCGAGTTGCGGCAGGTCTTCTCGAGTTACGACGGGGACCTCAGGGACCCGCTCTGGTGGCCTCAGGAAAGGCCAGTCCCCATGCGAGTTGCTAGGGGACCTCTCGGGATTCCTCTCCCGTCCATGCCGGGGCCTCAGTCCTTGTGTGGAGTCGGGGCCGGAACCTGAGGATTCCTCTCCAGTGTTGCCATGGATCATGGGGTGCTTCTGAGTCTCCCCAGGGGAGTCAGGCCTCGTCTCGAGTGGGGGCATGCACGTGCGCTTTCCTCCCGAGCTGCAGCAGTAGTGTCACGCTTCCTGTCACGTGGATCAAGGGATCTGTGGCTTTCCTTCGAGGCTTTCCCTCGAGGCTTTCCCACGAGGCTTTCCACAGGGCTGTGCCACGTGCCACCTTGGTGTGATTCGATCCTCGGCGTGAAAGACGAGCCGGTGAAGGGAAAAGAGGTTCCTCTGGAATGGACTGAGACATCTGGGGGACTCTTGGAATGGTGGCACGACCCTGGAGTTCCTCTCGCCGTTCCTGTTGAGAGGGCCTCCTCTTGAGATGCGACGGGAACGCCGGGAACTCTTTCCCGACGAAGCAGGGAAAGGATCCCTCATCTCGAGCTACGAGGCGGAAACGGGGCTCCTCTGGATGTGGGCGGGACCCTCGTGATTCCTCTCGAGTGGAGACGGCTAGGTCGGGGAACTTCTTGATTTGCACCAAGGGTGTGAAGGAACCTTTCGAAGTTCCAGAGGTGAGGTGTCATCAGCCTCGAGACGCCTCAGCGGAAATGGGCCTCATCTCGCCTGGAGGGGAGAACCTCCTGGATTTTCTCGAGTTGCGGCAGGTCTTCTCGAGTTACGACGGGGACCTCAGGGACCCGCTCTGGTGGCCTCAGGAAAGGCCAGTCCCCATGCGAGTTGCTAGGGGACCTCTCGGGATTCCTCTCCCGTCCATGCCGGGGCCTCAGTCCTTGTGTGGAGTCGGGGCCGGAACCTGAGGATTCCTCTCCAGTGTTGCCATGGATCTTGGGGTGTTTCTGAGTCTCCCCAGGGGAGTCAGGCCTCGTCTCGAGTGGGGGCATGCACGTGCGCTTTCCTGCCGAGCTGCAGCAGTAGTGTAACGCTTCCTGTCACGTGGATTAAGGGATCTGTGGCTTTCCCTCGAGGCTGTCCCTCGAGGCTTTCCCACGAGGCTTTCCCACAGGGCTGTGCCATGTGCCACCTTGGTGTGATTCGATCCTCGGCGTGAAAGACGAGCCGGTGAAGGGAAAAGAGGTTCCTCTGGAATGGACTGAGACATCTGGGGGACTCTTGGAATGGTGGCACGACCCTGGAGTTCCTCTCGCCGTTCCTGTTGAGAGGGCCTCCTCTTGAGATGCGACGGGAAGGCCGGGAACTCTTTCCCGACGAAGCAGGGAAAGGATCCCTCATCTCGAGCTACGAGGCGGAAACGGGGCTCCTCTGGATGTGGGCGGGACCCTCGTGATTCCTCTCGAGTGGAGACGAGTATGTCGGGGAACTTCTTGATTTGCACCAAGGGTGTGAAGGACACTTTCGAAGTTCCAGAGGTGAGGTGTGATCAGCCTCGAGACGCCTCAGCGGAAATGGGCCTCATCTCGCCTGGAGGGGAGAACCTCCTGGATTTTCTCGAGTTGCGGCAGGTCTTCTCGAGTTACGACGGGGACCTCAGGGACCCGCTCTGGTGGCCTCAGGAAAGGTCTGTCCCCATGCGAGTTGCTAGGGGACCTCTTGGGATTCCTCTCCCATCCATGCCGGGGCCTCAGTCCTTGTGTGGAGTCGGGGCCGGAACCTGAGGATTCCTCTCCAGTGTTGCCATGGATCTTGGGGTGCTTCTGAGTCTCCCCAGGGGAGTCAGGCCTCGTCTCGACTGGGGGCATGCACGTGCGCTTTCCTCCCGAGCTACAGCAGTAGTGTCACGCTTCCAGTCACGTGGATCAAGGGATCTGTGGCTTTCCTTCGAGGCTGTCCCTCGAGGCTTTCCCACGAGGCTTTCCCACAGGGCTGTGCCACGTGCCACCTTGGTGTGATTCGATCCTCGGCGTGAAAGAGTAGCCGGTGAAGGGAAAAGAGGTTCCTCTGGAATGGACTGAGACATCTGGGGGACTCTTGGAATGGTGGCACGACCCTGGAGTTCCTCTCGCCGTTCCTGTTGAGAGGGCCTCCTCTTGAGATGCGACGGGAAGGCCGGGAACTCTTTCCCGACGAAGCAGGGAAAGGATCCCTCATCTCGAGCTACGAGGCGGAAACGGGGCTCCTCTGGATGTGGGCGGGACCCTCGTGATTCCTCTCGAGTGGAGACGGCTAGGTCGGGGAACTTCTTGATTTGCACCAAGGGTGTGAAGGACCCTTTCGAAGTTCCAGAGGTGAGGTGTCATCAGCCTCGAGACGCCTCAGCGGAAATGGGCCTCATCTCGCCTGGAGGGGAGAACCTCCTGGATTTTCTCGAGTTGCGGCAGGTCTTCTCGAGTTACGACGGGGACCTCAGGGACCCGCTCTGGTGGCCTCAGGAAAGGCCAGTCCCCACGCGAGTTGCTAGGGGACCTCTCGGGATTCCTCTCCCGTCCATGCCGGGGCCTCAGTCCTTGTGTGGAGTCGGGGCCGGAACCTGAGGATTCCTCTCCAGTGTTGCCATGGATCTTGGGGTGCTTCTGAGTCTCCCCAGGGGAGTCAGGCCTCGTCTCGAGTGGGGGCATGCACGTGCGCTTTCCTCCCGAGCTGCAGCAGTAGTGTCACGCTTCCTGCCACGTGGATCAAGGGATCTGTGTCTTTCCCTCGAGGCTGTCCCTCGAGGCTTTCCCACGAGGCTTTCCCACAGGGCTGTGCCACGTGCCACCTTGGTGTGAGTCGATCCTCGGCGTGAAAGACGAGCCGGTGAAGGGAAAAGAGGTTCCTCTGGAATGGTCTGAGACATCTGGGGGACTCTTGGAATGGTGGCACGACCCTGGAGTTCCTCTCGCCGTTCCTGTAGAGAGGGCCTCCTCTTGAGATGCGACGGGAAGGCCGGGAACTCTTTCCCGACGAAGCAGGGAAAGGATCCCTCATCTCGAGCTACGAGGCGGAAACGGGGCTCCTCTGGATGTGGGCGGGACCCTCGTGATTCCTCTCGAGTGGAGACGGGTATGTCGGGGAACTTCTTGATTTGCACCAAGGGTGTGAAGGACCCTTTCGAAGTTCCAGAGGGGAGGTGTGATCAGCCTCGAGACGCCTCAGCGGAAATGGGCCTCATCTCGCCTGGAGGGGAGAACCTCCTGGATTTTCTCGAGTTGCGGCAGGTCTTCTCGAGTTACGACGGGGACCTCAGGGACCCGCTCTGGTGGCCTCAGGAAAGGCCAGTCCCCATGCGAGTTGCTAGGGGACCTCTCGGGATTCCTCTCCCGTCCATGCCGGGGCCTCAGTCCTTGTGTGGAGTCGGGGCCGGAACCTGAGGATTCCTCTCCAGTGTTGCCATGGATCATGGGGTGCTTCTGAGTCTCCCCAGGGGAGTCAGGCCTCGTCTCGAGTGGGGGCATGCACGTGCGCTTTCCTCCCGAGCTGCAGCAGTAGTGTCACGCTTCCTGTCACGTGGATCAAGGGATCTGTGGCTTTCCTTCGAGGCTGTCCCTCGAGGCTTTCCCACGAGGCTTTCCCACAGGGCTGTGCCACGTGCCACCTTGGTGTGATTCGATCCTCGGCGTGAAAGACGAGCCGGTGAAGGGAAAAGAGGTTCCTCTGGAATGGACTGAGACATCTGGGGGACTCTTGGAATGGTGGCACGACCCTGGAGTTCCTCTCGCCGTTCCTGTTGAGAGGGCCTCCTCTTGAGATGCGACGGGAACGCCGGGAACTCTTTCCCGACGAAGCAGGGAAAGGATCCCTCATCTCGAGCTACGAGGCGGAAACGGGGCTCCTCTGGATGTGGGCGGGACCCTCGTGATTCCTATCGAGTGGAGACGGCTAGGTCGGGGAACTTCTTGATTTGCACCAAGGGTGTGAAGGAACCTTTCGAAGTTCCAGAGGTGAGGTGTCATCAGCCTCGAGACGCCTCAGCGGAAATGGGCCTCATCTCGCCTGGAGGGGAGAACCTCCTGGATTTTCTCGAGTTGCGGCAGGTCTTCTCGAGTTACGACGGGGACCTCAGGGACCCGCTCTGGTGGCCTCAGGAAAGGCCAGTCCCCATGCGAGTTGCTAGGGGACCTCTCGGGATTCCTCTCCCGTCCATGCCGGGGCCTCAGTCCTTGTGTGGAGTCGGGGCCGGAACCTGAGGATTCCTCTCCAGTGTTGCCATGGATCTTGGGGTGTTTCTGAGTCTCCCCAGGGGAGTCAGGCCTCGTCTCGAGTGGGGGCATGCACGTGCGCTTTCCTGCCGAGCTGCAGCAGTAGTGTAACGCTTCCTGTCACGTGGATTAAGGGATCTGTGGCTTTCCCTCGAGGCTGTCCCTCGAGGCTTTCCCACGAGGCTTTCCCACAGGGCTGTGCCATGTGCCACCTTGGTGTGATTCGATCGTCGGCGTGAAAGACGAGCCGGTGAAGGGAAAAGAGGTTCCTCTGGAATGGACTGAGACATCTGGGGGACTCTTGGAATGGTGGCACGACCCTGGAGTTCCTCTCGCCGTTCCTGTTGAGAGGGCCTCCTCTTGAGATGCGACGGGAAGGCCGGGAACTCTTTCCCGACGAAGCAGGGAAAGGATCCCTCATCTCGAGCTACGAGGCGGAAACGGGGCTCCTCTGGATGTGGGCGGGACCCTCGTGATTCCTCTCGAGTGGAGACGGCTAGGTCGGGGAACTTCTTGATTTGCACCAAGGGTGTGAAGGACCCTTTCGAAGTTCCAGAGGTGAGGTGTGATCAGCCTCGAGACGCCTCAGCGGAAATGGGCCTCATCTCGCCTGGAGGGGAGAACCTCCTGGATTTTCTCGAGTTGCGGCAGGTCTTCTCGAGTTACGACGGGGACCTCAGGGACCCGCTCTTGTGGCCTCAGGAAATGCCAGTCCCCATGCGAGTTGCTAGGGGACCTCTCGGGATTCCTCTCCCGTCCATGCCGGGGCCTCAGTCCTTGTGTGGAGTCGGGGCCGGAACCTGAGGATTCCTCTCCAGTGTTGCCATGGATCTTGGGGTGCTTCTGAGTCTCCCCAGGGGAGTCAGGCCTCGTCTCGAGTGGGGGCATGCACGTGCGCTTTCCTCCCGAGCTGCAGCAGTAGTGTCACGCTTCCTGTCACGTGGATCAAGGGATCTGTGGCTTTCCCTCGAGGCTGTCCCTCGAGGCTTTCCCACGAGGCTTTCCCACAGGGCTGTGCCACGTGCCACCTTGGTGTGAGTCGATCCTCGGCGTGAAAGACGAGCCGGTGAAGGGAAAAGAGGTTCCTCTGGAATGGACTGAGACATCTGGGGGACTCTTGGAATGGTGGCACGACCCTGGAGTTCCTCTCGCCGTTCCTGTTGAGAGGGCCTCCTCTTGAGATGCGACGGGAACGCCGGGAACTCTTTCCTGACGAAGCAGGGAAAGGATCCCTCATCTCGAGCTACGAGGCGGAAACGGGGCTCCTCTGGATGTGGGCGGGACCCTCGTGACTCCTCTCGAGTGGAGACGGCTAGGTCGGGGAACTTCTTGATTTGCACCAAGGGTGTGAAGGACCCTTTCGAAGTTCCAGAGGTGAGGTGTGATCAGCCTCGAGACGCCTCAGCGTAAATGGGCCTCATCTCGCCTGGAGGGGAGAACCTCCTGGATTTTCTCGAGTTGCGGCAGGTCTTCTCGAGTTACAACGGGGACCTCAGGGACCCGCTCTGGTGGCCTCAGGAAAGGCCAGTCCCCATGCGAGTTGCTAGGGGACCTCTCGGGATTCCTCTCCCGTCCATGCCGGGGCCTCAGTCCTTGTGTGGATTCGGGGCCGGAACCTGAGGATTCCTCTCCAGTGTTGCCATGGATCTTGGGGTGCTTCTGAGTCTCCCCAGGGGAGTCAGGCCTCGTCTCGAGTGGGGGCATGCACGTGCGCTTTCCTCCCGAGCTGCAGCAGTAGTGTCACGCTTCCTGTCACGTGGATCAAGGGATCTGTGGCTGTCCCTCGAGGCTGTCCCTCGAGGCTTTCCCACGAGGCTTTCCCACAGGGCTGTGCCACGTGCCACCTTGGTGTGAGTCGATCCTCGGCGTGAAAGACGAGCCGGTGAAGGGAAAAGAGGTTCCTCTGGAATGGACTGAGACATCTGGGGGACTCTTGGAATGGTGGCACGACCCTGGAGTTCCTCTCGCCGTTCCTGTTGAGAGGGCCTCCTCTTGAGATGCGACGGGAAGGCCGGGAACTCTTTCCCGACGAAGCAGGGAAAGGATCCCTCATCTCGAGCTACGAGGCGGAAACGGGGCTCCTCTGGATGTGGGCGGGACCCTCGTGATTCCTCTCGAGTGGAGACGGCTAGGTCGGGGAACTTCTTGATTTGCACCAAGGGTGTGAAGGACCCTTTCGAAGTTCCAGAGGTGAGGTGTGATCAGCCTCGAGACGCCTCAGCGGAAATGGGCCTCATCTCGCCTGGAGGGGAGAACCTCCTGGATTTTCTCGAGTTGCGGCAGGTCTTCTCGAGTTACGACGGGGATCTCAGGGACCCGCTCTGGGGGCCTCAGGAAAGGCCAGTCCCCATGCGAGTTGCTAGGGGACCTCTCGGGATTCCTCTCCCGTCCATGCCGGGGCCTCAGTCCTTGTGTGGATTCGGGGCCGGAACCTGAGGATTTCTCTCCAGTGTTGCCATGGATCTTGGGGTGCTTCTGAGTCTCCCCAGGGGAGTCAGGCCTCGTCTCGAGTTGGGGCATGCACGTGCGCTATCCTCCCGAGTTGCAGCAGTAGTGTCTCGCTTCCTGTCACGTGAATCAAGGGATCTGTGGCTTTCCCTCGAGGCTGTCCCTCGAGGCTTTCCCACGAGGCTTTCCCACAGGGCTGTGCCACGTGCCACCTTGGTGCGATTCGATCCTTGGCGTGAAAGACGAGCCGGTGAAGGGAAAAGAGGTTCCTCTGGAATGGACTGAGACATCTGGGGGACTCTTGGAATGGTGGCACGACCCTGGAGTTCCTCTCGCCGTTCCTGTTGAGAGGGCCTCCTCTTGAGATGCGACGGGAAGCCCGGGAACTCTTTCCCGACGAAGCAGGGAAAGAATCCCTCATCTCGAGCTACGAGGCGGAAACGGGGCTCCTCTGGATGTGGGCGGGACCCTCGTGATTCCTCTCGAGTGGAGACGGCTAGGTCGGGGAACTTCTGGATTTGCACCAAGGGTGTGAAGGGGCCTTTCGAAGTTCCAGAGGTGAGGTGTGATCAGCCTCGAGACGCCTCAGCAGAAATGGGCCTCATCTCGCCTGTAGGGGAGAACCTCCTGGATTTTCTCGAGTTGCGGCAGGTCTTCTCGAGTTACGACGGGGACCACAGGGACCCGCTCTGGTGGCCTCAGGAAAGGCCAGTCCCCATGCGAGTTGCTAGGGGACCTCTCGGGATTCCTCTCCCGTCCATGCCGGGGCCTCAGTCCTTGTGTGGAGTCGGGGCCGGAACCTGAGGATTCCTCTCCAGTGTTGCCATGGATCTTGGGGTGCTTCTGAGTCTCCCCAGGGGAGTCAGGCCTCGTCTCGAGTGGGGGCATGCACGTGCGCTTTCCTCCCGAGCTGCAGCAGTAGTGTCACGCTTCCTGTCACGTGGATCAAGGGATCTGTGGCTTTCCCTCGAGGCTGTCCCTCGAGGCTTTCCCACGAGGCTTTCCCACAGGGCTGTGCCACGTGCCACCTTGGTGTGAGTCGATCCTCGGCGTGAAAGAAAAGCCGGTGAAGGGAAAAGAGGTTCCTCTGGAATGGACTGAGACATCTGGGGGACTCTTGGAATGGTGGCACGACCCTGGAGTTCCTCTCGCCGTTCCTGTAGAGAGGGCCTCCTCTTGAGATGCGACGGGAAGGCCGGGAACTCTTTCCCGACGAAGCAGGGAAAGGATCCCTCATCTCGAGCTACGAGGCGGAAACGGGGCTCCTCTGGATGTGGGCGGGACCCTCGTGATTCCTCTCGAGTGGAGACGGGTATGTCGGGGAACTTCTTGATTTGCACCAAGGGTGTGAAGGAGCCTTTCGAAGTTCCAGAGGTGAGGTGTGATCAGCCTCGAGACGCCTCAGCGGAAATGGGCCTCATCTCGCCTGGAGGGGAGAACCTCCTGGATTTTCTCGAGTTGCGGCAGGTGTTCTCGAGTTACGACGGGGACCTCAGTTACCCGCTCTGGTGGCCTCAGGAAAGGCCAGTCCCCATGCGAGTTGCTAGGGGACCTCTCTTGATTCCTCTGCCGTCCATGCCGGGGCCTCAGTCCTTGTGTGGATTCGGGGCCGGAACCTGAGGATTCCTCTCCAGTGTTGCCATGGATCTTGGGGTGCTTCTGAGTCTCCCCAGGGGAGTCAGGCCTCGTCTCGAGTTGGGGCATGCACGTGCGCTTTCC
This sequence comes from Budorcas taxicolor, assembly GCF_023091745.1. Classification (NCBI taxonomy): domain Eukaryota; kingdom Metazoa; phylum Chordata; class Mammalia; order Artiodactyla; family Bovidae; genus Budorcas; species Budorcas taxicolor. Next base: position 465,057 of record NW_026292684.1, on the reverse strand, counting down.
TCCCGAGCTGCAGCAGTAGTGTCACGCTTCCTGTCACGTGGATCAAGGGATCTGTGGCTTTCCCTCGAGGCTGTCCCTCGAGGCTTTCCCACGAGGCTTTCCCACAGGGCTGTGCCACGTGCCACCTTGGTGTGAGTCGATCCTCGGCGTGAAAGACGAGCCGGTGAAGGGAAAAGAGGTTCCTCTGGAATGGACTGAGACATCTGGGGGACTCTTGGAATGGTGGCACGACCCTGGAGTTCCTCTCGCCGTTCCTGTTGAGAGGGCCTCCTCTTGAGGTGCGACGGGAAGGCCGGGAACTCTTTCCCGACGAAGCAGGGAAAGGATCCCTCATCTCGAGCTACGAGGCGGAAACGGGGCTCCTCTGGATGTGGGCGGGACCCTCGTGATTCCTATCGAGTGGAGACGGCTAGGTCGGGGAACTTCTTGATTTGCACCAAGGGTGTGAAGGACCCTTTCGAAGTTCCAGAGTGAGGTGTGATCAGCCTCGAGACGCCTCAGCGGAAATGGGCCTCATCTCGCCTGGAGGGGAGAACCTCCTGGATTTTCTCGAGTTGCGGCAGGTCTTCTCGAGTTACGACGGGGACCTCAGGGACACGCTCTGGTGGCCTCAGGAAAGGCCAGTCCCCATGCGAGTTGCTAGGGGACCTCTCGGGATTCCTCTCCCGTCCATGCCGGGGCCTCAGTCCTTGTGTGGAGTCGGGGCCGGAACCTGAGGATTCCTCTCCAGTGTTGCCATGGATCTTGGGGTGCTTCTGAGTCTCCCCAGGGGAGTCAGGCCTCGTCTCGAGTTGGGGCATGCACGTGCGCTTTCCTCCCGAGCTGCAGCAGTAGCGTCACGCTTCCTGTCACGTGGATCAAGGGATCTGTGGCTTTCCCTCCAGGCTGTCCCTCGAGGCTTTCCCACGAGGCTTTCCCACAGGGCTGTGCCACGTGCCACCTTGGTGTGAGTCGATCCTCGGCGTGAAAGACGAGCCGGTGAAGGGAAAAGAGGTTCCTCTGGAATGGACTGAGACATCTGGGGGACTCTTGGAATGGTGGCACGACCCTGGAGTTCCTCTCGCCGTTCCTGTTGAGAGGGCCTCCTCTTGAGATGCGACGGGAAGGCCGGGAACTCTTTCCCGACGAAGCAGGGAAAGGATCCCTCATCTCGAGCTACGAGGCGGAAACGGGGCTCCTCTGGATGTGGGCGGGACCCTCGTGATTCCTCTCGAGTGGAGACGGCTAGGTCGGGGAACTTCTTGATTTGCACCAAGGGTGTGAAGGACCCTTTCGAAGTTCCAGAGGTGAGGTGTGATCAGCCTCGAGACGCCTCAGCGGAAATGGGCCTCATCTCGCCTGGAGGGGAGAACCTCCTGGATTTTCTCGAGTTGCGGCAGGTCTTCTCGAGTTACGACGGGGATCTCAGGGACCCGCTCTGGTGGCCTCAGGAAAGGCCATTCCCCATGCGAGTTGCTAGGGGACCTCTCGGGATTCCTCTGCCGTCCATGCCGGGGCCTCAGTCCTTGTGTGGATTCGGGGCCGGAACCTGAGGATTTCTCTCCAGTGTTGCCATGGATCTTGGGGTGCTTCTGAGTCTCCCCAGGGGAGTCAGGCCTCGTCTCGAGGTGGGGCATGCACGTGCGCTATCCTCCCGAGCTGCAGCAGTAGTGTCTCGCTTCCTGTCACGTGAATCAAGGGATCTGTGGCTTTCCCTCGAGGCTGTCCCTCGAGGCTTTCCCACGAGGCTTTCCCACAGGGCTGTGCCACGTGCCACCTTGGTGCGATTCGATCCTTGGCGTGAAAGACGAGCCGGTGAAGGGAAAAGAGGTTCCTCTGGAATGGACTGAGACATCTGGGGGACTCTTGGAATGGTGGCACGACCCTGGAGTTCCTCTCGCCGTTCCTGTTGAGAGGGCCTCCTCTTGAGATGCGACGGGAAGCCCGGGAACTCTTTCCCGACGAAGCAGGGAAAGGATCCCTCATCTCGAGCTACGAGGCGGAAACGGGGCTCCTCTGGATGTGGGCGGGACCCTCGTGATTCCTCTCGAGTGGAGACGGGTATGTCGGGGAACTTCTTGATTTGCACCAAGGGTGTGAAGGAGCCTTTCGAAGTTCCAGAGGTGAGGTGTGATCAGCCTCGAGACGCCTCAGCGGAAATGGGCCTCATCTCGCCTGGAGCGGAGAACCTCCTGGATTTTCTCGAGTTGCGGCAGGTGTTCTCGAGTTACGACGGGGACCTCAGTTACCCGCTCTGGTGGCCTCAGGAAAGGCCAGTCCCCATGCGAGTTGCTAGGGGACCTCTCTTGATTCCTCTGCCGTCCATGCCGGGGCCTCAGTCCTTGTGTGGATTCGGGGCCGGAACCTGAGGATTCCTCTCCAGTGTTGCCATGGATCTTGGGGTGCTTCTGAGTCTCCCCAGGGGAGTCAGGCCTCGTCTCGAGTTGGGGCATGCACGTGCGCTTTCCTCCCGAGCTGCAGCAGTAGTGTCACGCTTCCTGTCACGTGGATCAAGGGATCTGTGGCTTTCCCTCGAGGCTGTCCCTCGAGGCTTTCCCACGAGGCTTTCCCACAGGGCTGTGCCACGTGCCACCTTGGTGTGAGTCGATCCTCGGCGTGAAAGACGAGCCGGTGAAGGGAAAAGAGGTTCCTCTGGAATGGACTGAGACATCTGGGGGACTCTTGGAATGGTGGCACGACCCTGGAGTTCCTCTCGCCGTTCCTGTAGAGAGGGCCTCCTCTTGAGATGCGACGGGAAGGCCGGGAACTCTTTCCCGACGAAGCAGGGAAAGGATCCCTCATCTCGAGCTACGAGGCGGAAACGGGGCTCCTCTGGATGTGGGCGGGACCCTCGTGATTCCTCTCGAGTGGAGACGGGTACGTCGGGGAACCTCTTGATTTGCACCAAGGGTGTGAAGGACCCTTTCGAAGTTCCAGAGGTGAGGTGTGATCAGCCTCGAGACGCCTCAGCGGAAATGGGCCTCATCTCGCCTGGAGGGGAGAACCTCCTGGATTTTCTCGAGTTGCGGCAGGTGCTCTCGAGTTACGACGGGGACCTCAGGGACCCGCTCTGGTGGCCTCAGGAAAGGCCAGTCCCCATGCGAGTTGCTAGGGTACCTCTCGGGATTCCTCTGCCGTCCATGCCGGGGCCTCAGTCCTTGTGTGGATTCGGGGCCGGAACCTGAGGATTCCTCTCCAGTGTTGCCATGGATCTTGGGGTGCTTCTGAATCTCCCCAGGGGAGTCAGGCCTCGTCTCGAGTTGGGGCATGCACGTGCGCTTTCCTCCCGAGCTGCAGCAGTAGTGTCACGCTTCCTGTCACGTGGATCAAGGGATCTGTGGCTTTCCCTCGAGGCTGTCCCTCGAGGCTTTCTCACGAGGCTTTCCCACAGGGCTGTGCCACGTGCCACCTTGGTGTGAGTCGATCCTCGGCGTGAAAGACGAGCCGGTGAAGGGAAAAGAGGTTCCTCTGGAATGGACTGAGACATCTGGGGGACTCTTGGAATGGTGGCACGACCCTGGAGTTCCTCTCGCCGTTCCTGTAGAGAGGGCCTCCTCTTGAGATGCGACGGGAATGCCGGGAACTCTTTCCCGACGAAGCAGGGAAAGGATCCCTCATCTCGAGCTACGAGGCGGAAACGGGGCTCCTCTGGATGTGGGCGGGACCCTCGTGATTCCTCTCGAGTGGAGACGGCTAGGTCGGGGAACTTCTTGATTTGCACCAAGGGTGTGAAGCAGCCTTTCGAAGTTCCAGAGGGGAGGTGTGATCAGCCTCGAGACGCCTCAGCAGAAATGGGCCTCATCTCGCCTGGAGGGGAGAACCTCCTGGATTTTCTCGAGTTGCGGCAGGTATTCTCGAGTTACGACGGGAACCTCAGGGACCCGCTCTGGTGGCCTCAGGAAAGGCCAGTCCCCATGCGAGTTGCTAGGGGACCTCTCGGGATTCCTCTCCCGTCCATGCCGGGGCCTCAGTCCTTGTGTGGATTCGGGGCCGGAACCTGAGGATTCCTCTCCAGTGTTGCCATGGATCTTGGGGTGCTTCTGAGTCTCCCCAGGGGAGTCAGGCCTCGTCTCGAGGGGGGGCATGCACGTGCGCTTTCCTCCCGAGCTGCAGCAGTAGTGTCACGCTTCCTGTCACGTGGATCAAGGGATCTGTGGCTTTCCCTCGAGGCTGTCCCTCGAGGCTTTCCCACGAAGCTTTCCCACAGGGCTGTGCCACGTGCCACCTTGGTGTGAGTCGATCCTCGGCGTGAAAGACGAGCCGGTGAAGGGAAAAGAGGTTCCTCTGGAATGGACTGAGACATCTGGGGGACTCTTGGAATGGTGGCACGACCCTGGAGTTCCTCTCGCCGTTCCTGTTGAGAGGGCCTCCTCTTGAGATGCGACGGGAAGGCCGGGAACTCTTTCCCGACGAAGCAGGGAAAGGATCCCTCATCTCGAGCGACGAGGCGGAAACGGGGCTCCTCTGGATGTGGGCGGGACCCTCGTGATTCCTCTCGAGTGGAGACGGCTAGGTCGGGGAACTTCTTGATTGCACCAAAGGTGTGAAGGACCCTTTCGAAGTTCCAGAGGTGAGGTGTGATTAGCCTCGAGACGTCTCAGCGGAAAAGGGCCTCATCTGGCCTGGAGAGGAGAACCTCCTGGATTTTCTCCAGTTGCGGCAGGTCTTCTCGAGTTACGACGGGGACCTCAGGGACCCGCTCTGGTGGCCGCAGGAAAGGCCAGTCCCCATGCGAGTTGCTAGGTGACCTCTCGGGATTCCTCTCCCGTCCATGCCGGGGCTTCAGTACTTGTGTGGACTCAGGGCCGGAACCTGAGGATTCCTCTCCAGTGTTGCCATGGATCTTGGGGTGCTTCTGAGTCTCCCCAGGGGAGTCAGGCCTCGTCTCGAGTGGGGGCATGCACGTGCGCTTTCCTCCCGAGCTGCAGCAGTAGTGTCACGCTTCCTGTCACGTGGATCAAGGGATCTGTGGCTTTCCCTCGAGGCTGTCCCTCGAGGCTTTCCCACGAGGCTTTCCCACAGGGCTGTGCCACGTGCCACCTTGGTGTGAGTCGATCCTCGGCGTGAAAGACGAGCCGGTGAAGGGAAAAGAGGTTCCTCTGGAATGGACTGAGACATCTGGGGGACTCTTGGAATGGTGGCACGACCCTGGAGTTCCTCTCGCCGTTCCTGTTGAGAGGGCCTCCTCTTGAGATGCGACGGGAAGGCCGGGAACTCTTTCCCGACGAAGCAGGGAAAGGATCCCTCATCTCGAGCTACGAGGCGGAAACGGGGCTCCTCTGGATGTGGGCGGGACCCTCGTGATTCCTCTCGAGTGGAGACGGGTATGTCGGGGAACTTCTTGATTTGCACCAAGGGTGTGAAGAACCCTTTCGAAGTTCCAGAGGTGAGGTGTGATCAGCCTCGAGACGCCTCAGCGGAAATGCGCCTCATCTCGCCTGGAGGGGAGAACCTCCTGAATTTTCTCGACTTGCGGCAGGTCTTCTCGAGTTACGACGGGGACCTCAGGGACCCGCTCTGGTGGCCTCAGGAAAGGCCAGTCCCCATGCGAGTTGCTAGGGGACCTCTCGGGATTCCTCTCCCGTCCATGCCGGGGCCTCAGTCCTTGTGTGGAGTCGGGGCCGGAACCTGAGGATTCCTCTCCAGTGTTGCCATGGATCTTGGGGTGCTTCTGAGTCTCCCCAGGGGAGTCAGGCCTCGTCTCGAGTGGGGGCATGCACGTGCGCTTTCCTCCCGAGCTGCAGCAGTAGTGTCACGCTTCCTGTCACGTGGATCAAGGGATCTGTGGCTTTCCCTCGAGGCTGTCCCTCGAGGCTTTCCCACGAGGCTTTCCCACAGGGCTGTGCCACGTGCCACCTTGGTGTGAGTCGATCCTCGGCGTAACGACGAGCCGGTGAAGGGAAAAGAGGTTCCTCTGGAATGGACTGAGACATCTGGGGGACTCTTGAAATGGTGGCACGACCCTGGAGTTCCTCTCGCCGTTCCTGTTGAGAGGGCCTCCTCTTGAGATGCGACGGGAAGGCCGGGAACTCTTTCCCGACGAAGCAGGGAAAGGATCCCTCATCTCGAGCTACGAGGCGGAAACGGGGCTCCTCTGGATGTGGGCGGGATCCTCGTGATTCCTCTCGAGTGGAGACGGGTATGTCGGGGAACTTCTTGATTGCACCAAAGGTGTGAAGGACCCCTTCGAAGTTCCAGAGGTGAGGTGTGATCAGCCTCGAGACGCCTCAGCGGAAATGGGCCTCATCTCGCCTGGAGGGGAGAACCTCCTGGATTTTCTCGAGTTGCGGCAGGTCTTCTCGAGTTACGACGGAGACCTCAGGGACCCGCTCTGGGGGCCTCAGGAAAGACCAGTCCCCATGCGAGTTGTTAGGGGACCTCTCGGGATTCCTCTCCCGTCCATGCCGGGGCCTCAGTCCTTGTGTGGAGTCGGGGCCGGAACCTGAGGATTCCTCTCCAGTGTTGCCATGGATCTTGGGGTGCTTCTGAGTCTCCCCAGGGGAGTCAGACCTCGTCTCGAGTGGGGGCATGCACGTGCGCTTTCCTCCCGAGCTTCAGCAGTAGTGTCACGCTTCCTGTCACGTGGATCAAGGGATCTGTGGCTTTCCCTCGAGGCTGTCCCTCGAGGCTTTCCCACGAGGCTTTCCCACAGGGCTGTGCCACGTGCCACCTTGGTGTGAGTCGATCCTCGGCGTGAAAGACGAGCCGGTGAAGGGAAAAGAGGTTCCTCTGGAATGGACTGAGACATCTGGGGGACACTTGGAATGGTGGCACGACCCTGGAGTTCCTCTCGCCGTTCCTGTTGAGAGGGCCTCCTCTTGAGATGCGACGGGAAGGCCGGGAACTCTTTCCCGACGAAGCAGGGAAAGGATCCCTCATCTCGAGCTACGAGGCGGAAACGGGGCTCCTCTGGATGTGGGCGGGACCCTCGTGATTCCTCTCGAGTGGAGACGGCTCTGTCGGGGAACTTCTTGATTTGCACCAAGGGTGTGAAGGACCCTTTCGAAGTTCCAGAGGTGAGGTGTGATCAGCCTCGAGACGCCTCAGCGGAAATGGGCCTCATCTCGCCTGGAGGGGAGAACCTCCTGGATTTTCTCGAGTTGCGGCAGGTCTTCTCGAGTTACGACGGAGACCTCAGGGACCCGCTCTGGGGGCCTCAGGAAAGACCAGTCCCCATGCGTGTTGTTAGGGGACCTCTCGGGATTCCTCTCCCGTCCATGCCGGGGCCTCAGTCCTTGTGTGGAGTCGGGGCCGGAACCTGAGGATTCCTCTCCAGTGTTGCCATGGATCTTGCGGTGCTTCTGAGTCTCCCCAGGGGAGTCAGGCCTCGTCTCGAGTGGGGGCATGCACGTGCGCTTTCCTCCCGAGCTGCAGCAGTAGTGTCACGCTTCCTGTCACGTGGATCAAGGGATCTGTGGCTTTCCCTCGAGGCTGTCCCTCGAGGCTTTCCCACGAGGCTTTCCCACAGGGCTGTGCCACGTGCCACCTTGGTGTGAGTCGATCCTCGGCGTGAAAGACGAGCCGGTGAAGGGAAAAGAGGTTCCTCTGGAATGGACTGAGACATCTGGGGGACTCTTGGAATGGTGGCACGACCCTGGAGTTCCTCTCGCCGTTCCTGTTGAGAGGGCCTCCTCTTGAGATGCGACGGGAAGGCCGGGAACTCTTTCCCGACGAAGCAGGGAAAGGATCCCTCATCTCGAGCTACGAGGCGGAAACGGGGCTCCTCTGGATGTGGGCGGGACCCTCGTGATTCCTCTCGAGTGGAGACGGCTCTGTCGGGGAACTTCTTGATTTGCACCAAGGGTGTGAAGGACCCTTTCGAAGTTCCAGAGGTGAGGTGTGATCAGCCTCGAGACGCCTCAGCGGAAATGGGCCTCATCTCGCCTGGAGGGGAGAACCTCCTGGATTTTCTCGAGTTGGGGCAGGTCTTCTCGAGTTACGACAGGGACCTCAAGGACCCGCTCTGGGGGCCTCAGGAAAGGCCAGTCCCCATGCGAGTTGCTAGGGGACCTCTCGGGATTCCTCTCCCGTCCATGCCGGGGCCTCAGTCCTTGTGTGGAGTCGGGGCCGGAACCTGAGGATTCCTCTCCATTGTTGCCATGGATCTTGGGGAGCTTCTGAGTCTCCCCAGGGGAGTCAGGCCTCGTCTCGAGTGGGGGCATGCACGTGCGCTTTCCTCCCGAGCTGCAGCAGTAGTGTCACGCTTCCTGTCACGTGGATCAAGGGATCTGTGGCTTTCCCTCGAGGCTGTCCCTCGAGGCTTTCCCACGAGGCTTTCCCACAGGGCTGTGCCACGTGCCACCTTGGTGTGAGTCGATCCTCGGCGTGAAAGACGAGCCGGTGAAGGGAAAAGAGGTTCCTCTGGAATGGACTGAGACATCTGGGGGACTCTTGGAATGGTGGCACGACCCTGGAGTTCCTCTCGCCGTTCCTGTTGAGAGGGCCTCCTCTTGAGATGCGACGGGAAGGCCGGGAACTCTTTCCCGACGAAGCAGGGAAAGGATCCCTCATCTCGAGCTACGAGGCGGAAACGGGGCTCCTCTGGATGTGGGCGGGACCCTCGTGATTCCTCTCGAGTGGAGACGGCTCTGTCGGGGAACTTCTTGATTTGCACCAAGGGTGTGAAGGACCCTTTCGAAGTTCCAGAGGTGAGGTGTGATCAGCCTCGAGACGCCTCAGCGGAAATGGGCCTCATCTCGCCTGGAGGGGAGAACCTCCTGGATTTTCTCGAGTTGCGGCAGGTCTTCTCGAGTTACGACGGAGACCTCAGGGACCCGCTCTGGGGGCCTCAGGAAAGACCAGTCCCCATGCGAGTTGTTAGGGGACCTCTCGGGATTCCTCTCCCGTCCATGCCGGGGCCTCAGTCCTTGTGTGGAGTCGGGGCCGGAACCTGAGGATTCCTCTCCAGTGTTGCCATGGATCTTGGGGTGCTTCTGAGTCTCCCCAGGGGAGTCAGGCCTCGTCTCGAGTGGGGGCATGCACGTGCGCTTTCCTCCCGAGCTTCAGCAGTAGTGTAACGCTTCCTGTCACGTGGATCAAGGGATCTGTGGCTTTCCCTCGAGGCTGTCCCTCGAGGCTTTCCCACGAGGCTTTCCCACAGGGCTGTGCCACGTGCCACCTTGGTGTGAGTCGATCCTCGGCGTGAAAGACGAGCCGGTGAAGGGAAAAGAGGTTCCTCTGGAATGGACTGAGACATCTGGGGGACTCTTGGAATGGTGGCACGACCCTGGAGTTCCTCTCGCCGTTCCTGTTGAGAGGGCCTCCTCTTGAGATGCGACGGGAACGCCGGGAACTCTTTCCCGACGAAGCAGGGAAAGGATCACTCATCTCGAGCTACGAGGCGGAAACGGGGCTCCTCTGGATGTGGGCGGGATCCTCGTGATTCCTCTCGAGTGGAGACGGGTATGTCGGGGAACTTCTTGATTGCACCAAAGGTGTGAAGGACCCTTTCGAAGTTCCAGAGGTGAGGTGTGATTAGCCTCGAGACGTCTCAGCGGAAAAGGGCCTCATCTCGCCTGGAGAGGAGAACCTCCTGGATTTTCTCGAGTTGCGGCAGGTCTTCTCTAGTTACGACGGGGACCTCAGGGACCCGCTCTGGTGGCCGCAGGAAAGGCCAGTCCCCATGCGAGTTGCTAGGGGACCTCTCGGGATTCCTCTCCCGTCCATGCCGGGGCTTCAGTACTTGTGTGGACTCAGGGCCGGAACCTGAGGATTCCTCTCCAGTGTTGCCATGGATCTTGGGGTGCTTCTGAGTCTCCCCAGGGGAGTCAGGGCCTCGTCTCGAGTGGGGGCATGCACGTGCGCTTTCCTCCCGAGCTGCAGCAGTAGTGTCACGCTTCCTGTCACGTGGATCAAGGGATCTGTGGCTTTCCCTCGAGGCTGTCCCTCGAGGCTTTCCCACGAGGCTTTCCCACAGGGCTGTGCCACGTGCCACCTTGGTGTGAGTCGATCCTCGGCGTGAAAGACGAGCCGGTGAAGGGAAAAGAGGTTCCTCTGGAATGGACTGAGACATCTGGGGGACTCTGGGAATGGTGGCACGACCCTGGAGTTCCTCTCGCCGTTCCTGTTGAGAGGGCCTCCTCTTGAGATGCGACGGGAAGGCCGGGAACTCTTTCCCGACGAAGCAGGGAAAGGATCCCTCATCTCGAGCTACGAGGCGGAAACGGGGCTCCTCTGGATGTGGGCGGGACCCTCGTGATTCCTCTCGAGTGGAGACGGGTATGTCGGGGAACTTCTTGATTTGCACCAAGGGTGTGAAGAACCCTTTCGAAGTTCCAGAGGTGAGGTGTGATCAGCCTCGAGACGCCTCAGCGGAAATGCGCCTCATCTCGCCTGGAGGGGAGAACCTCCTGGATTTTCTCGACTTGCGGCAGGTCTTCTCGAGTTACGACGGGGACCTCAGGGACCCGCTCTGGGGGCCTCAGGAAAGGCCAGTCCCCATGCGAGTTGCTAGGGGACCTCTCGGGATTCCTCTCCCGTCCATGCCGGGGCCTCAGTCCTTGTGTGGAGTCGGGGCCGGAACCTGAGGATTCCTCTCCAGTGTTGCCATGGATCTTGGGGTGCTTCTGAGTCTCCCCAGGGGAGTCAGGCCTCGTCTCGAGTGGGGGCATGCACGTGCGCTTTCCTCCCGAGCTGCAGCAGTAGTGTCACGCTTCCTGTCACGTGGATCAAGGGATCTGTGGCTTTCCCTCGAGGCTGTCCCTCGAGGCTTTCCCACGAGGCTTTCCCACTGGGCTGTGCCACGTGCCACCTTGGTGTGAGTCGATCCTCGGCGTGAAAGACGAGCAGGTGAAGGGAAAAGAGGTTCCTCTGGAATGGACTGAGACATCTGCGGGACTCTTGGAATGGTGGCACGACCCTGGAGTTCCTCTCGCCGTTCCTGTTGAGAGGGCCTCCTCTTGAGATGCGACGGGAACGCCGGGAACTCTTTCCCGACGAAGCAGGGAAAGGATCCCTCATCTCGAGCTACGAGGCGGAAACGGGGCTCCTCTGGATGTGGGCGGGACCCTCGTGATTCCTCTCGAGTGGAGACGGGTATGTCGGGGAACTTCTTGATTTGCACCAAGGGTGTGAAGAACCCTTTCGAAGTTCCAGAGGTGAGGTGTGATCAGCCTCGAGACGCCTCAGCGGAAATGGGCCTCATCTCGCCTGGAGGGGAGAACCTCCTGGATTTTCTCGAGTTGCGGCAGGTCTTCTCGAGTTACGACGGGGACCTCAGGGACCCGCTCTGGTGGCCTCAGGAAAGGCCAGTCCCCATGCGAGTTGCTAGGGGACCTCTCGGGATTCCTCTCCCGTCCATGCCGGGGCCTCAGTCCTTGTGTGGAGTCGGGGCCGGAACCTGAGGATTCCTCTCCAGTGTTGCCAGGGATCTTGGGATGCTTCTGAGTCTCCCCAGGGGAGTCAGGCCTCGTCTCGAGTGGGGGCATGCACGTGCGCTTTCCTCCCGAGCTGCAGCAGAAGTGTCACACTTCCTGTCACGTGGATCAAGGGATCTGTGGCTTTCCCTCGAGGCTGTCCCTCGAGGCTTTCCCACGAGGCTTTCCCACAGGGCTGTGCCACGTGCCACCTTGGTGTGAGTCGATCCTCGGCGTGAAAGACGAGCCGGTGAAGGGAAAAGAGTTTCCTCTTGAATGGACTGAGACATCTGGGGGACTCTTGGAATGGTGGCACGACCCTGGAGTTCCTCTCGCCGTTCCGGTTGAGAGGGCCTCCTCTTGAGATGCGACGGGAACGCCGGGAACTCTTTCCCGACGAAGCAGGGAAAGGATCCCTCATCTCGAGCTACGAGGCGCAAACGGGGCTCCTCTGGATGTGGGCGGGACCCTCGTGATTCCTCTCGAGTGGAGACGGCTAGGTCGGGGAACTTCTTGTTTTGCACCAAGGGTGTGAAGGACCCTTTCGAAGTTCCAGAGGTGAGGTGTGATCAGCCTCGAGACGCCTCAGCGGAAATGGGCCTCATCTCGCCTGGAGGGGAGTACCTCCTGGATTTTCTCGAGTTGCGGCAGGTCTTCTCGAGTTACGACGGGGAACTCAGGGACCCGCTCTGGTGGCCTCAGGAAAGGCCAGTCCCCATGCGAGTTGCTAGGGGACCTCTCGGGATTCCTCTCCCGTCCATGCCGGGGCCTCAGTCCTTGTGTGGAGTCGGGGCCGAAACCTGAGGTTTCCTCTCCAGTGTTGCCATGGATCTTGGGGTGCTTCTGAGTCTCCCCAGGGGAGTCAGGCCTCGTCTCGTGTGGGGGCATGCACGTGCGCTTTCCTCCCGAGCTGCAGCAGTAGTGTCACGCTTCCTGTCACGTGGATCAAGGGATCTGTGGCTTTCCCTCGGGGCTGTCCCACGAGGCTTTGCCACAGGGCTGTGCCACGTGCCACCTTGGTGTGAGTCGATCCTCGGCGTGAAAGACGAGCCGGTGAAGGGAAAAGAGTTTCCTCTGGAATGGACTGAGACATCTGGGGGTCTCTTGGAATGGTGTCACGACCCTGAAGTTCCTCTCGCCATTCCTGTTGAGAGGGCCTCCTCTTGAGATGCGACGGGAAGGCCGGGAAATCTTTCCCGACGAAGCAGGGAAAGGATCCCTCATCTCGAGCTACGAGGCGGAAACGGGGCTCCTCTGGATGTGGGCGGGACCCTCGTGATTCCTCTCTAGTGGAGACGGGTATGTCGGGGAACTTCTTTATTTGCACCAAGGGTGTGAAGAACCCTTTCGAAGTTCCAGAGGTGAGGTGTGATCAGCCTCGAGACGTCTCAGTGGAAATGGGCCTCATCTCGCCTGGAGGGGAGAACCTCCTGGATTTTCTCGACTTGCGGCAGGTCTTCTCGAGTTACGACGGGGACCTCAGGAACCCGCTCTGGTGGCCTCAGGAAAGGCCAGTACCCATGCGAGTTGCTAGGGGACCTCTTGGGATTCCTCTCCCGTCCATGCCGGGGCCTCAGTCCTTGTGTGGAGTCGGGGCCGGAACCTGAGGATTCCTCTCCAGTGTTGCCAGGGATCTTGGGATGCTTCTGAGTCTCCCCAGGGGAGTCAGGCCTCGTCTCGAGTGGGGGCATGCACGTGCGCTTTCCTCCCGAGCTGCAGCAGAAGTGTCACGCTTCCTGTCACGTGGATCAAGGGATCTGTGGCTTTCCCTCGAGGCTGTCCCTCGAGGCTTTCCCACGAGGCTTTCCCACAGGGCTGTGCCACGTGCCACCTTGGTGTGAGTCGATCCTCGGCGTGAAAGACGAGCCGGTGAAGGGAAAAGAGGTTCCTCTGGAATGGACTGAGACATCTGGGGGACTCTTGGAATGGTGGCACGACCCTGGAGTTCCTCTCGCCGTTCCTGTTGAGAGGGCCTCCTTTGAGATGCGACGGGAACGCCGGGAACTCTTTCCCGACGAAGCAGGGAAAGGATCCCTCATCTCGAGCTACGAGGCGGAAACGGGGCTCCTCTGGATGTGGGCGGGACCCTCGTGATTCCTCTCGAGTGGAGACGGCTAGGTCGGGGAACTTCTTGTTTTGCACCAAGGGTGTGAAGGACCCTTTCGAAGTTCCAGAGGTGAGGTGTGATCAGCCTCGAGATGCCTCAACGGAAATGGGCCTCATCTCGCCTGGAGGGGAGTACCTCCTGGATTTTCTCGAGTTGCGGCAGGTCTTCTCGAGTTACGACGGGGAACTCAGGGACCCGCTCTGGTGGCCTCAGGAAAGGCCAGTCCCCATGCGAGTTGCTAGGGGACCTCTCGGGATTCCTCTCCCGTCCATGCCGGGGGCCTCAGTCCTTGTGTGGAGTCGGGGCCGGAACCTGAGGATTCCTCTCCAGTGTTGCCATGGATCTTGGGGTGCTTCTGAGTCTCCCCAGGGGAGTCAGGCCTCGTCTCGAGTGGGGGCATGCACGTGCGCTTTCCTCCCGAGCTGCAGCAGTAGTGTCACGCTTCCTGTCACGTGGATCAAGGGATCTGTGGCTTTCCCTCGAGGCTGTCCCACGAGGCTTTCCCACAGGGCTGTGCCACGTGCCACCTTGGTGTGAGTCGATCCTCGGCGTGAAAGACGAGCCGGTGAAGGGAAAAGAGTTTCCTCTGGAATGGACTGAGACATCTGGGGGACTCTTGGAATGGTGGCACGACCCTGGAGTTCCTCTCGCCGTTCCTGTTGAGAGGGCCTCCTCTTGAGATGCGACGGGAAGGCCGGGAACTCTTTCCCGACGAAGCAGGGAAAGGATCCCTCATATCGAGCTACGAGGCGGAAACGGGGCTCCTCTGGATGTGGGCGGGACCCTCGTGATTCCTCTCGAGTGGAGACGGCTAGGTCGGGGAACTTCTTGATTTGCACCAAGGGTGTGAAGAACCCTTTCTAAGTTCCAGAGGTGAGGTGTGATCAGCCTCGAGACGCCACAGCGCAAATGGGCCTCATCTCGCCTGGAGGGGAGAACCTCCTGGATTTTCTCGAGTTGCGGCAGGTCTTCTCGAGTTACGACGGGGACCTCAGGGACCCGCTCTGGTGGCCTCAGGAAAGGCCAGTCCCCATGCGAGTTGCTAGGGGACCTCTCGGGATTCCTCTCCCGTCCATGCCGGGGCCTCAGTCCTTGTGTGGAGTCGGAGCCGGAACCTGAGGATTCCTCTCCAGTGTTGCCATGGATCTTGGGGTGCTTCTGAGTCTCCCCAGGGGAGTCAGGCCTCGTCTCGAGTGGGGGCATGCACGTGCGCTTTGCTCCCGAGCTGCAGCAGTAGTGTCACGATTCCTGTCACGTGGATCAAGGGATCTGTGGCTTTCCCTCGAGGCTGTCCCTCGATGCTTTCCCACGAGGCTTTCCCACAGGGCTGTGCCACGTGCCACCTTGGTGTGAGTCGATCCTCGGCGTGAAAGACGAGCCGGTCAAGGGAAAAGAGGTTCCTCTGGAATGGACTGAGACATCTGGGGGACTCTTGGAATGGTGGCACGACCCTGGAGTTTCTCTCGCCGTTCCTGTTGAGAGGGCCTCCTCTTGAGATGCGACGGGAACGCCGGGAACTCTTTCCCGACGAAGCAGGGAAAGAATCCCTCATCTCGAGCTACGAGGCGGAAACGGGGCTCCTCTGGATGTGGGCGGGACCCTCGTGATTCCTCTCCAGTGGAGACGGGTATGTCGGGGAACTTCTTTATTTGCACCAAGGGTGTGAAGAACCCTTTCGAAGTTCCAGAGGTGAGGTGTGATCAGCGTCGAGACGTCTCAGTGGAAATGGGCCTCATCTCGCCTGGAGGGGAGAACCTCCTGGATTTTCTCGACTTGCGGCAGGTCTTCTCGAGTTACGACGGGGACCTCAGGGACCCGCTCTGGTGGCCTCAGGAAAGGCCAGTCCCCATGCGAGTTGCTAGGGGACCTCTCGGGATTCCTCTCCCGTCCATGCCGGGGCCTCAGTCCTTGTGTGGAGTCGGGGCCGGAACCTGAGGATTCCTCTCCAGTGTTGCCAGGGATCTTGGGATGCTTCTGAGTCTCCCCAGGGGAATCAGGCCTCGTCTCGAGTGGGGGCATGCACGTGCGCTTTCCTCCCGAGCTGCAGCAGAAGTGTCACGCTTCCTGTCACGTGGATCAAGGGATCTGTGGCTTTCCCTCGAGGCTGTCCCTCGAGGCTTCTCCCACGAGGCTTTCCCACAGGGCTGTGCCACGTTGCCACCTTGGTGTGAGTCGATCCTCGGCGTGAAAGACGAGCCGGTGAAGGGAAAAGAGTTTCCCTCTGGAATGGACTGAGACATCTGGGGACTCTTGGAATGGTGGCACGACCCTGGAGTTCCTCTCGCCGTTCCTGTTGAGAGGGCCTCCTCTTGAGATGCGGACGGGAAGGCCGGGAACTCTTTCCCGACGAAGCAGAGGAAAGGATCCCTCATCTCGATGCTACGAGGCGGGAAACGGGGCTCCTCTGGATGTGGGCGGGGACCCTCGTGATTCCTCTCGAGTGGAGACGGCTAGGGTCGGAGGAACTTCTTGATTTGCACCAAGGGTGTGAAGAACCCTTTCGAAGTGTTCCAGAGGTGAGGTGTGATCAGCCTCGAGACGCCTCAGGGCGGAAATGGGCCTCATCTCGCCTGGAGGGGAGAACCTCCTGGATTTTCTCTAGAGTTGCGGCAGGTCTTCTCGAGTTACGACGGGGACCTCAGGGACCCGCTCTGGTGGCCTCAGGAAAGGCCAGTCCCCATGCGAGTTGCTAGGGGACCTCTCGGGATTCCTCTCCGTCCATGCCGGGGGCCTCAGTCCTTGTGTGGAGTCGGAGCCGGAACCTGAGGATTCCCTCTCCAGTGTTGCCATGGATCTTGGTGTGCTTCTGAGTCTCCCAGGGGAGTCAGGCCTCGTCTCGAGTGGGGGCATGCACGTGCGCTTTGCTCCCGAGCTGCAGCAGTAGTGTCACGCTTCCTGTCACGTGGATCAAGGGAGCTGTGGCTTTCCCTCGAGGCTGTCCCTCGAGGCTTTCCCACGAGGCTTTCCCACAAGGCTGTGCCACGTGCCACCTTGGTGTGAGTCGATCCTCGACGTGAAAGACGAGCCGGTCAAGGGAAAAGAGGTTCCTCTGGAATGGACTGAGACATCTGGGGGACTCTTGGAATGGTGGCACGACCCCTGGAGTTTCTCTCGCCGTTCCTGTTGAGAGGGCCTCCTCTTGAGATGCGACGGGAACGCCGGGAACTCTTTCCCGACGAAGCAGGGAAAGAATCCCTCATCTCGAGCTACGAGGCGGAAACGGGGCTCCTCTGGATGTGGGCGGGACCCTCGTGATTCCTCTCTAGTGGAGACGGGTATGTCGGGGAACTTCTTTATTTGCACCAAGGGTGTGAAGAACCCTTTCGAAGTTCCAGAGGTGAGGTGTGATCAGCCTCGAGACGTCTCAGTGGAATATGGGCCTCATCTCGCCTGGAGGGGAGAACCTCCTGGATTTTCTCGAGTTGCGGCAGGTCTTCTCGAGTTACGACGGGGACCTCAGGGACCCGCTCTGGTGGCCTCAGGAAAGGCCAGTCCCCATGCGAGTTGCTAGGGGACCTCTCGGGATTCCTCTCCCGTCCATGCCGGGGCCTCAGTCCTTGTGTGGAGTCGGGGCCGGAACCTGAGGATTCCTCTCCAGTGTTGCCAGGGGATCTTGGATGCTTCTGAGTCTCCCCAGGGGGAGTCAGGCCTCGTCTCGAGTGGGGGCTTGCACAAGTGCGATTTCCTCCCGAGCTGCAGCAGAAGTGTCACGCTTCCTGTCACGTGGATCAAGGGATCTGTGGCTTTCCCCTCGAGGCTGTCCCTCGAGGCTTTCCCCACGAGGCTTTCCCACAGGGCTGTGCCACGTGCCACCTTGGTGTGAGTCGATCCTCGGCGTGAAAGACGAGCCGGTGAAGGGAAAAGAGGTTCCTCTGGAATGGACTGAGACATCTGGGGGACTCTTGGAATGGTGCACGACCCTGGAGTTCCTCTCGCCGTTCCTGTTGAGAGGGCCTCCTCTTCAGATGCGACGGGAAGGCCGGGAACTCTTTCCCGACGAAGCAGGGAAAGGATCCCTCATCTCGAGCTACGAGGCGGAAACGGGGCTCCTCTGGATGTGGGCGGGACCCTCGTGATTCCTCTCGAGTGGAGACGGCTAGGTCGGGGAACTTCTTGTTTTGCACCAAGGGTGTGAAGGACCCTTTCGAAGTTCCAGAGGTGAGGTGTGATCAGCCTCGAGACGCCTCAGCGGAAATGGGCCTCATCTCGCCTGGAGGGGAGTACCTCCTGGATTTTCCTCGAGTTGCGGCAGGTCTTCTCGGGTTACGACGGGGAACTCAGGGACCCGCTCTGGTGCCTCAGGAAAGGCCAGTCCCCATGCGAGTTGCTAGGGGACCTCTCGGGATTCCTCTCCCGTCCATGCCGGGGCCTCAGTCCTTGTGTGGAGTCGGGGCCGGAACCTGAGGATTCCTCTCCAGTGTTGCCATGGATCTTGGGGTGCTTCTGAGTCTCCCCAGGGGAGTCAGGCCTCGTCTCGAGTGGGGGCATGCACGTGCACTTTCCTCCCGAGCTGCAGCAGTAGTGTCACGCTTCCTGTCACGTGGATCAAGGGATCTGTGGCTTTCCCTCGAGGCTGTCCCACGAGGCTTTCCCACAGGGCTGTGCCACGTGCCACCTTGGTATGAGTCGATCCTCGGCGTGAAAGACGAGCCGGTCAAGGGAAAAGAGGTTCCTCTGGAATGGACTGAGACATCTGGGGGACTCTTGGAATGGTGGCACGACCCTGGAGTTCCTCTCGCCGTTCCTGTTGAGAGGGCCTCCTCTTGAGATGCGACGGGAACGCCGGGAACTCTTTCCCGACGAAGCAGTGAAAGGATCCCTCATCTCGAGCTACGAGGCGGAAACGGGGCTCCTCTGGATGTGGGCGGGACCCTCGGGATTCCTCTCGAGTGGAGACGGGTATGTCCGGGAACTTCTTTATTTGCACCAAGGGTGTGAAGAACCCTTTCGAAGTTCCAGAGGTGAGGTGTGATCAGCCTCGAGACGCCTCAGCGGAAATGGGCCTCATCTCGCCTGGAGGGGAGAACCTCCTGGATTTTCTCGAGCTGCGGCAGGTCTTCTCGAGTTACGACGGGGACCTCAGGGACCCGCTCTGGTGGCCTCAGGAAAGGCCAGTCCCCATGCGAGTTGCTAGGGGACCTCTCGGGATTCCTCTCCCGTCCATGCCGGGGCCTCAGTCCTTGTGTGGAGTCGGGGCCGGAACCTGAGGATTCCTCTCCAGTGTTGCCAGGGATCTTGGGATGCTTCTGAGTCTCCCCAGGGGAGTCAGGCCTCGTCTCGAGTGGGGGCATGCACGTGCGCTTTCCTCCCGAGCTGCAGCAGAAGTGTCACGCTTCCTGTCACGTGGATCAAGGGATCTGTGGCTTTCCCTCGAGGCTGTCCCTCGAGGCTTTCCCACGAGGCTTTCCCACAGGGCTGTGCCACGTGCCACCTTGGTGTGAGTCGATCCTCGGCATGAAAGACGAGCCGGTGAAGGGAAAAGAGGTTCCTCTGGAATGGACTGAGATATCTGGGGGACTCTTGGAATGGTGGCACGACCCTGGAGTTCCTCTCGCCGTTCCTGTTGAGAGGGCCTCCTCTTGAGATGCGACGGGAAGGCCGGGAACTCTTTCCCGACGAAGCAGGGAAAGGATCCCTCATCTCGAGCTACGAGGCGGAAACGGGGCTCCTCTGGATGTGGGCGGGACCCTCGTGAATCCTCTCGAGTAGAGACGGCTAGGTCGGGGAACTTCTTGTTTTGCACCAAGGGTGTGAAGGACCCTTTCGAAGTTCCAGAGGTGAGGTGTGATCAGCCTCGAGACGCCTCAGCGGAAATGGGCCTCATCTCGCCTGGAGGGGAGTACCTCCTGGATTTTCTCGAGTTGCGGCAGGTCTTCTCGATTTACGACGGGGAACTCAGGGACCCGCTCTGGTGGCCTCAGGAAAGGCCAGTCCCCATGCGAGTTGCTAGGGGACCTCTCGGGATTCCTCTCCCGTCCATGCCGGGGCCTCAGTCCTTGTGTGGAGTCGGGGCCGGAACCTGAGGATTCCTCTCCAGTGTTGCCATGGATCTTGGGGTGCTTCTGAGTCTCCCCAGGGGAGTCAGGCCTCGTCTCGAGTGGGGGCATGAACGTGCGCTTTCCTCCCGAGCTGCAGCAGTAGTGTCACGCTTCCTGTCACGTGGATCAAGGGATCTGTGGCTTTCCCTCGAGGCTGTCCCACGAGGCTTTCCCACAGGGCTGTGCCACGTGCCACCTTGGTGTGAGTCGATCCTCGGCGTGAAAGACGAGCCAGTGAAGGGAAAAGAGTTTCCTCTGGAATGGACTGAGACATCTGGGGGACTCTTGGAATGGTGGCATGACCCTGGAGTTCCTCTCGCCGTTCCTGTTGAGAGGGCCTCCTCTTGAGATGCGACGGGAAGGCCGGGAACTCTTTCCCGACGAAGCAGGGAAAGGATCCCTCATCTCGAGCTACGAGGCGGAAACGGGGCTCCTCTGGATGTGGGCGGGACACTCGTGATTCCTCTCGAGTGGAGACGGCTAGGTCGGGGAACTTCTTGATTTGCACCAAGGGTGTGAAAGACCCTTTCGAAGTTCCAGAGGTGAGGTGTGATCAGCCTCGAGACGCCTCAGCGGAAATGGGCCTCATCTCGCCTGGAGGGGAGAACCTCCTGGATTTTCTCGAGTTGCGGCAGGTCTTCTCGAGTTACGACGGGGACCTCAGGGACCCGCTCTTTTGGCCTCAGGAAAGGCCAGTCCCCATGTGAGTTGCTAGGGGACCTCTCGGGATTCCTCTCCCGTCCATGCCGGCGCCTCAGTCCTTGTGTGGAGTCGGAGCCGGAACCTGAGGATTCCTCTCCAGTGTTGCCATGGATCTTGGGTTGCTTCTGAGTCTCCCCAGGGGAGTCA
Organism: Budorcas taxicolor; assembly: GCF_023091745.1. Classification (NCBI taxonomy): domain Eukaryota; kingdom Metazoa; phylum Chordata; class Mammalia; order Artiodactyla; family Bovidae; genus Budorcas; species Budorcas taxicolor. Next base: position 444,730 of record NW_026292684.1, on the reverse strand, counting down.
GGCCTCGTCTCGAGTGGGGGCATGCACGTGCGCTTTGCTCCCGAGCTGCAGCAGTAGTGTCACGCTTCCTGTCACGTGGATCAAGGGATCTGTGGCTTTCCCTCGAGGCTGTCCCTCGAGGCTTTCCCACGAGGCTTTCCCACAGGGCTGTGCCACGTGCCACCTTGGTGTGAGTCGATCGTCGGCGTGAAAGACGAGCCGGTGAAGGGAAAAGAGGTTCCTCTGGAATGGACTGAGACATCTGGGGGACTCTTGGAATGGTGGCACGACCCTGGAGTTCCTCTCGCCGTTCCTGTTGAGAGGGCCTCCTCTTGAGATGCGACGGGAACGCCGGGAACTCTTTCCCGACGAAGCAGGGAAAGGATCCCTCATCTCGAGCTACGAGGCGGAAACGGGGCTCCTCTGGATGTGGGCGGGACCCACGTGATTCCTCTCGAGTGGAGACGGGTATGTCGGGGAACTTCTTTATTTGCACCAAGGGTGTGAAGAACCCTTTCGAAGTTCCAGAGGTGAGGTGTGATCAGCCTCGAGACGCCTCAGCGGAAATGGGCCTCATCTCGCCTGGAGGGGAGAACCTCCTGGATTTTCTCGACTTGCGGCAGGTCTTCTCGAGTTACGACGGGGACCACAGGGACCCGCTCTGGTGGCCTCAGGAAAGGCCAGTCCCCATGCGAGTTGCTAGGGGACCTCTCGGGATTCCTCTCCCGTCCATGCCGGGGCCTCAGTCCTTGTGTGGAGTCGGGGCCGGAACCTGAGGATTCCTCTCCAGTGTTGCCATGGATCTTGGGGTGCTTCTGAGTCTCCCCAGGGGAGTCAGGCCTCGTCTCGAGTGGGGGCATGCACGTGCGCTTTCCTCCCGAGCTGCAGCAGTAGTGTCACGCTTCCTGTCACGTGGATCAAGGGATCTGTGGCTTTCCCTCGAGGCTGTCCCTCGAGGCTTTCCCACGAGGCTTTCCCACAGGGCTGTGCCACGTGCCACCTTGGTGTGAGTCGATCCTCGGCGTGAAAGACGAGCCGGTGAAGGGAAAAGAGGTTCCTCTGGAATGGACTGAGACATCTGGGGGACTCTTGGAATGGTGGCACGACCCTGGAGTTCCTCTCGCCGTTCCTGTTGAGAGGGCCTCCTCTTGAGATGCGACGGGAACGCCGGGAACTCTTTCCCGACGAAGCAGTGAAAGGATCCCTCATCTCGAGCTACGAGGCGGAAACGGGGCTCCTCTGGATGTGGGCGGGACCCTCGGGATTCCTCTCGAGTGGAGACGGGTATGTCCGGGAACTTCTTTATTTGCACCAAGGGTGTGAAGAACCCTTTCGAAGTTCCAGAGGTGAGGTGTGATCAGCCTCGAGACGCCTCAGCGGAAATGGGCCTCATCTCGCCTGGAGGGGAGAACCTCCTGGATTTTCTCGAGCTGCGGCAGGTCTTCTCGAGTTACGACGGGGACCTCAGGGACCCGCTCTGGTGGCCTCAGGAAAGGCCAGTCCCCATGCGAGTTGCTAGGGGACCTCTCGGGATTCCTCTCCCGTCCATGCCGGGGCCTCAGTCCTTGTGTGGAGTCGGGGCCGGAACCTGAGGATTCCTCTCCAGTGTTGCCAGGGATCTTGGGATGCTTCTGAGTCTCCCCAGGGGAGTCAGGCCTCGTCTCGAGTGGGGGCATGCACGTGCGCTTTCCTCCCGAGCTGCAGCAGAAGTGTCACGCTTCCTGTCACGTGGATCAAGGGATCTGTGGCTTTCCCTCGAGGCTGTCCCTCGAGGCTTTCCCACGAGGCTTTCCCACAGGGCTGTGCCACGTGCCACCTTGGTGTGAGTCGATCCTCGGCATGAAAGACGAGCCGGTGAAGGGAAAAGAGGTTCCTCTGGAATGGACTGAGATATCTGGGGGACTCTTGGAATGGTGGCACGACCCTGGAGTTCCTCTCGCCGTTCCTGTTGAGAGGGCCTCCTCTTGAGATGCGACGGGAAGGCCGGGAACTCTTTCCCGACGAAGCAGGGAAAGGATCCCTCATCTCGAGCTACGAGGCGGAAACGGGGCTCCTCTGGATGTGGGCGGGACCCTCGTGAATCCTCTCGAGTAGAGACGGCTAGGTCGGGGAACTTCTTGTTTTGCACCAAGGGTGTGAAGGACCCTTTCGAAGTTCCAGAGGTGAGGTGTGATCAGCCTCGAGACGCCTCAGCGGAAATGGGCCTCATCTCGCCTGGAGGGGAGTACCTCCTGGATTTTCTCGAGTTGCGGCAGGTCTTCTCGAGTTACGACGGGGAACTCAGGGACCCGCTCTGGTGGCCTCAGGAAAGGCCAGTCCCCATGCGAGTTGCTAGGGGACCTCTCGGGATTCCTCTCCCGTCCATGCCGGGGCCTCAGTCCTTGTGTGGAGTCGGGGCCGGAACCTGAGGATTCCTCTCCAGTGTTGCCATGGATCTTGGGGTGCTTCTGAGTCTCCCCAGGGGAGTCAGGCCTCGTCTCGAGTGGGGGCATGCACGTGCGCTTTCCTCCCGAGCTGCAGCAGTAGTGTCACGCTTCCTGTCACGTGGATCAAGGGATCTGTGGCTTTCCCTCGAGGCTGTCCCACGAGGCTTTCCCACAGGGCTGTGCCACGTGCCACCTTGGTGTGAGTCGATCCTCGGCGTGAAAGACGAGCCGGTGAAGGGAAAAGAGTTTCCTCTGGAATGGACTGAGACATCTGGGGGACTCTTGGAATGGTGGCACGAACCTGGAGTTCCTCTCGCCGTTCCTGTTGAGAGGGCCTCCTCTTGAGATGCGACGGGAACGCCGGGAACTCTTTCCCGACGAAGCAGGGAAAGGATCCCTCATCTCGAGCTACGAGGCGGAAACGGGGCTCCTCTGGATGTGGGCGGGACTCTCGTGATTCCTCTCGAGTGGAGACGGCTAGGTCGGGGAACTTCTTGATTTGCACCAAGGGTGTGAAGGACCCTTTCGAAGTTCCAGAGTTGAGGTGTGATCAGCCTCGAGACGCCTCAGCGGAAATGGGCCTCATCTCGCCTGGAGGGGAGAACCTCCTGGATTTTCTCGAGTTGTGGCAGGTCTTCTCGAGTTACGACGGGGACCTCAGGGACCCGCTCTGGTGGCCTCAGGAAAGGCCAGTCCCCATGCGAGTTGCTAGGGGACCTCTCGGGATTCCTCTCCCGTCCATGCCGGGGCCTCAGTCCTTGTGTGGAGTCGGTGCCGGAACCTGAGGATTCCTCTCCAGTGTTGCCATGGATCTTGGGTTGCTTCTGAGTCTCCCCAGGGGAGTCAGGCCTCGTCTCGAGTGGGGGCATGCACGTGCGCTTTCCTCCCGAGCTGCAGCAGTAGTGTCACGCTTCCTGTCACGTGGATCAAGGGATCTGTGGCTTTCCCTCGAGGCTGTCCCTCGAGGCTTTCCCACGAGGCTTTCCCACAGGGCTGTGCCACGTGACACCTTGGTGTGAGTCGATCCTCGGCATGAAAGACGAGCCGGGGAAGGGAAAAGAGGTTTCTCTGGAATGGACTGAGACATCTGGGGGACTCTTGGAATAGTGGCACGAGCCTGGAGTTCCTCTCGCCGTTCCTGTTGAGAGGGCCTCCTCTTGAGATGCGACGGGAAGGCCGGGAACTCTTTCCCGACGAAGCAGGGAAAGGATTCCTCATCTCGAGCTACGAGGCGGAAACGGGGCTCCTCTGGATGTGGGCGGGACTCTCGTGATTCCTCTCGAGTGGAGACGGCTAGGTCGGGGAACTTCTTGATTTGCACCAAGGGTGTGAAGGACCCTTCCGAAGTTCCAGAGGTGAGGTGTGATCAGCCTCGAGACGCCTCAGCGGAAATGGGCCTCATCTCGCCTGGAGGGGAGAACCTCCTGGATTTTCTCGAGTTGTGGCAAGTCTTCTCGAGTTACGACGGGTACCTCAGGGACCCGCTCTGGTGGCCTCAGGAAAGGCCAGTCCCCATGCGAGTTGCTAGGGGACCTCTCGGGATTCCTCTCCCGTCCATGCCGGGGCCTCAGTCCTTGTGTGGAGTCGGGGCCGGAACCTGAGGATTCCTCTCCAGTGTTGCCATGGATCTTGGGGTGCTTCTGAGTCTCCCCAGGGGAGTCAGGCCTCGTCTCGAGTGGGGGCATGCACGTGCGCTTTGCTCCCGAGCTGCAGCAGTAGTGTCACGCTTCCTGTCACGTGGATCAAGTGATCTGTGGCTTTCCCTCGAGGCTGTCCCTCGAGGCTTTCCCACGAGGCTTTCCCACAGGGCTGTGCCACGTGCCACCTTGGTGTGAGTCGATCCTCGGCGTGAAAGACGAGCCGGGGAAGGGAAAAGAGGTTCCTCTGGAATGGACTGAGACATCTGGGGGACTCTTGGAATGGTGGCACGACCCTGGAGTTCCTCTCGCCGGTCCTGTTGAGAGGGCCTCCTCTTGAGATGCGACGGGAACGCCGGGAACTCTTTCACGACGAAGCAGGGAAAGGATCCCTCATCTCGAGCTACGAGGCGGAAACGGGGTTCCTCTGGATGTGGGCGGGTCCCTCGTGATTCCTCTCGAGTGGAGACGGGTATGTCGGGGAACTTCTTGATTTGCACCAAAGGTGTGAAGGACCCTTTCGAAGTTCCAGAGGTGAGGTGTGATCAGCCTCGAGACGCCTCAGCGTAAATGGGCCTCATCTCGCCTGGAGGGGAGAACCTCCTGGATTTTCTCGAGTTGCAGCAGGTCTTCTCGAGTTACGACGGGGACCTCAGGGACCCGCTCTGGTGGCCTCAGGAAAGGCCAGTCCCCATGCGAGTTGCTAGGGGACCTCTCGGGATTCCTCTCCCGTCCATGCCGGGCCTCAGTCCTTGTGTGGAGTCGGGGCCGGAACCTGAGGATTCCTCTCCAGTGTTGCCAGGGATCTTGGGATGCTTCTGAGTCTCCCCAGGGGAGTCAGGCCTCGTCTCGAGTGGGGGCATGCACGTGCGCTTTCCTCCCGAGCTGCAGCAGAAGTGTCACGCTTCCTGTCACGTGGATCAAGGGATCTGTGGCTTTCCCTCGAGGCTGTCCCTCGAGGCTTTCCCACGAGGCTTTCCCACAGGGCTGTGCCACCTGACACCTTGGTGTGAGTCGATCCTCGGCATGAAAGACGAGCCGGTGAAGGGAAAAGAGGTTCCTCTGGAATGGACTGAGACATCTGGGGGACTCTTGGAATGGTGGCACGACCCTGGAGTTCCTCTCGCCGTTCCTGTTGAGAGGGCCTCCTCTTGAGATGCGACGGGAACGCCGGGAACTCTTTCCCGACGAAGCAGGGAAAGGATCCCTCATCTCGAGCTACGAGGCGGAAACGGGGCTCCTCTGGATGTGGGCGGGACCCTCGTGATTCCTCTCGAGTAGAGACGGCTAGGTCGGGGAACTTCTTGATTTGCACCAAGGGTGTGAAGGACACTTTCGAAGTTCCAGAGGTGAGGTGTGATCAGCCTCGAGACGCCTCAGCGGAAATGGGCCTCATCTCGCCTGGAGGGGAGTACCTCATGGATTTTCTCGAGTTGCGGCAGGTCTTCTCGAGTTACGACGGGGAACTCAGGGACCCGCTCTGGTGGCCTCAGGAAAGGCCAGTCCCCATGCGAGTTGCTAGGGGACCTCTCGAGATTCCTCTCCCGTCCATGCCGGGGCCTCAGTCCTTGTGTGGAGTCGGGGCCAGAACCTGAGGATTCCTCTCCAGTGTTGCCATGGATCTTGGGTTGCTTCTGAGTCTCCCCAGGGGAGTCAGGTCTCGTCTCGAGTGGGGGCATGCACGTGCGCTTTCCTCCCGAGCTGCAGCAGTAGTGTCACGCTTCCTGTCACGTGGATCAAGGGATCTGTGGCTTTCCCTCGAGGCTGTCCCTAGAGGCTTTCCCACAGGGCTGTGCCACGTGCCACCTTGGTGTGAGTCGATCCTCGGCGTGAAAGACGAGCCGGTGAAGGGAAAAGAGTTTCCTCTGGAATGGACTGAGACATCTGGGGGACTCTTGGAATGGTGGCACGACCCTGGAGTTCCTCTCGCCGTTCCTGTTGAGAGGGCCTCCTCTTGAGATGCGACGGGAAGGCCGGGAACTCTTTCCCGACGAAGCAGGGAAAGGATCCCTCATCTCGAGCTACGAGGCGGAAACGGGGCTCCTCTGGATGTGGGCGGGACCCTCGTGATTCCTCTCGAGTGGAGACGGCTAGGTCGGGGAACTTCTTGATTTGCACCAAGGGTGTGAAGGACCCTTTCGAAGTTCCAGAGGTGAGGTGTGATCAGCCTCGAGACGCCTCAGCGGAAATGGGCCTCATCTCGCCTGGAGGGGAGAACCTCCTGGATTTTCTCGAGTTGCGGCAGGTCTTCTCGAGTTACGACGGGGACCTCAGGGACCCGCTCTTTTGGCCTCAGGAAAGGCCAGTCCCCATGCGAGTTGCTAGGGGACCTCTCGGGATTCCTCTCCCGTCCATGCCGGCGCCTCAGTCCTTGTGTGGAGTCGGAGCCGGAACCTGAGCATTCCTCTCCAGTGTTGCCATGGATCTTGGGGTGCTTCTGAGTCTCCCCAGGGGAGTCAGGCCTCGTCTCGAGTGGGGGCATGCACGTGCGCTTTGCTCCCGAGCTGCAGCAGTAGTGTCACGCTTCCTGTCACGTGGATCAAGGGATCTGTGGCTTTCCCTCGAGGCTGTCCCTCGAGGCTTTCCCACGAGGCTTTCCCACAGGGCTGTGCCACGTGCCACCTTGGTGTGAGTCGATCCTCGGCGTGAAAGACGAGCCGGTGAAGGGAAAAGAGGTTCCTCTGGAATGGACTGAGACATCTGGGGGACTCTTGGAATGGTGGCACGACCCTGGAGTTCCTCTCGCCGTTCCTGTTGAGAGGGCCTCCTCTTGAGATGCGACGGGAACGCCGGGAACTCTTTCCCGACGAAGCAGGGAAAGGATTCCTCATCTCGAGCTACGAGGCGGAAACGGGGCTCCTCTGGATGTGGGCGGGACTCTCGTGATTCCTCTCGAGTGGAGACGGCTAGGTCGGGGAACTTCTTGATTTGCACCAAGGGTGTGAAGGACCCTTCCGAAGTTCCAGAGGTGAGGTGTGATCAGCCTCGAGACGCCTCAGCGGAAATGGGCCTCATCTCGCCTGGAGGGGAGAACCTCCTGGATTTTCTCGAGTTGTGGCAAGTCTTCTCGAGTTAGGACGGGGACCTCAGGGACCCGCTCTGGTGGCCTCAGGAAAGGCCAGTCCCCATGCGAGTTGCTAGGGGACCTCTCGGGATTCCTCTCCCGTCCATGCCGGGGCCTCAGTCCTTGTGTGGAGTCGGGGCCGGAACCTGAGGATTCCTCTCCAGTGTTGCCATGGATCTTGGGGTGCTTCTGAGTCTCCCCAGGGGAGTCAGGCCTCGTCTCGAGTGGGGGCATGCACGTGCGCTTTCCTCCCGAGCTGCAGCAGTAGTGTCACGCTTCCTGTCACGTGGATCAAGGGATCTGTGGCTTTCCCTCGAGGCTGTCCCTCGAGGCTTTCCCACGAGGCTTTCCCACAGGGCTGTGCCACGTGCCACCTTGGTGTGAGTCGATCCTCGGCGTGAAAGACGAGCCGGTGAAGGGAAAAGAGGTTCCTCTGGAATGGACTGAGACATCTGGGGGACTCTTGGAATGGTGGCACGACCCTGGAGTTCCTCTCGCCGGTCCTGTTGAGAGGGCCTCCTCTTGAGATGCGACGGGAACGCCGGGAACTCTTTCACGACGAAGCAGGGAAAGGATCCCTCATCTCGAGCTACGAGGCGGAAACGGGGCTCCTCTGGATGTGGGCGGGTCCCTCGTGATTCCTCTCGAGTGGAGACGGCTAGGTCGGGGAACTTCTTGATTTGCACCAAGGGTGTGAAGGACCCTTTCGAAGTTCCAGAGGTGAGGTGTGATCAGCCTCGAGACGCCTCAGCGGAAATGGGCCTCATCTCGCCTGGAGGGGAGAACCTCCTGGATTTTCTCGAGTTGCAGCAGGTCTTCTCGAGTTACGACGGGGACCTCAGGGACCCGCTCTGGTGGCCTCAGGAAAGGCCAGTCCCCATGCGAGTTGCTAGGGGACCTCGGGATTCCTCTCCCGTCCATGCCGGGGCCTCAGTCCTTGTGTGGAGTCGGGGCCGGAACCTGAGGATTCCTCTCCAGTGTTGCCAGGGATCTTGGGATGCTTCTGAGTCTCCCCAGGGGAGTCAGGCCTCGTCTCGAGTGGGGGCATGCACGTGCGCTTTCCTCCCGAGCTGCAGCAGAAGTGTCACGCTTCCTGTCACGTGGATCAAGGGATCTGTGGCTTTCCCTCGAGGCTGTCCCTCGAGGCTTTCCCACGAGGCTTTCCCACAGGGCTGTGCCACCTGACACCTTGGTGTGAGTCGATCCTCGGCATGAAAGACGAGCCGGTGAAGGGAAAAGAGGTTCCTCTGGAATGGACTGAGACATCTGGGGGACTCTTGGAATGGTGGCACGACCCTGGAGTTCCTCTCGCCGTTCCTGTTGAGAGGGCCTCCTCTTGAGATGCGACGGGAACGCCGGGAACTCTTTCCCGACGAAGCAGGGAAAGGATCCCTCATCTCGAGCTACGAGGCGGAAACGGGGCTCCTCTGGATGTGGGCGGGACCCTCGTGATTCCTCTCGAGTAGAGACGGCTAGGTCGGGGAACTTCTTGATTTGCACCAAGGGTGTGAAGGACCCTTTCGAAGTTCCAGAGGTGAGGTGTGATCAGCCTCGAGACGCCTCAGCGGAAATGGGCCTCATCTCGCCTGGAGGGGAGTACCACATGGATTTTCTCGAGTTGCGGCAGGTCTTCTCGAGTTACGACGGGGAACTCAGGGACCCGCTCTGGTGGCCTCAGGAAAGGCCAGTCCCCATGCGAGTTGCTAGGGGACCTCTCGGGATTCCTCTCCCGTCCATGCCGGGGCCTCAGTCCTTGTGTGGAGTCGGGGCCGGAACCTGAGGATTCCTCTCCAGTGTTGCCATGGATCTTGGGTTGCTTCTGAGTCTCCCCAGGGGAGTCAGGCCTCGTCTCGAGTGGGGGCATGCACGTGCGCTTTCCTCCCGAGCTGCAGCAGTAGTGTCACGCTTCCTGTCACGTGGATCAAGGGATCTGTGGCTTTCCCTCGAGGCTGTCCCACGAGGCTTTCCCACAGGGCTGTGCCACGTGCCACCTTGGTGTGAGTCGATCCTCGGCGTGAAAGACGAGCCGGTGAAGGGAAAAGAGTTTCCTCTGGAATGGACTGAGACATCTGGGGGACTCTTGGAATGGTGGCACGACCCTGGAGTTCCTCTCGCCTTTCCTGTTGAGAGGGCCTCCTCTTGAGATGCGACGGGAAGGCCGGGAACTCTTTCCCGACGAAGCAGGGAAAGGATCCCTCATCTCGAGCTACGAGGCGGAAACGGGGCTCCTCTGGATGTGGGCGGGACCCTCGTGATTCCTCTCGAGGGGAGACGGCTAGGTCGGGGAACTTCTTGATTTGCACCAAGGGTGTGAAGGACCCTTTCGAAGTTCCAGAGGTGAGGTGTGATCAGCCTCGAGACGCCTCAGCGGAAATGGGCCTCATCTCGCCTGGAGGGGAGAACCTCCTGGATTTTCTCGACTTGCGGCAGGTCTTCTCGAGTTACGACGGGGACCTCAGGGACCCGCTCTTTTGGCCTCAGGAAAGGCCAGTCCACATGCGAGTTGCTAGGGGACCTCTCGGGATTCTTCTCCCGTCCATGCGGGCGCCTCAGTCCTTGTGTGGAGTCGGAGCCGGAACCTGAGGATTCCTCTCCAGTGTTGCCATGGATCTTGGGGTGCTTCTGAGTCTCCCCAGGGGAGTCAGGCCTCGTCTCGAGTGGGGGCATGCACGTGCGCTTTGCTCCCGAGCTGCAGCAGTAGTGTCACGCTTCCTGTCACGTGGATCAAGGGATCTGTGGCTTTCCCTCGAGGCTGTCCCTCGAGGCTTTCCCACGAGGCTTTCCCACAGGGCTGTGCCACGTGCCACCTTGGTGTGAGTCGATCCTCGGCGTGAAAGACGAGCCGGTGAAGGGAAAAGAGGTTCCTCTGGAATGGACTGAGACATCTGGGGGACTCTTGGAATGGTGGCACGACCCTGGAGTTCCTCTCGCCGTTCCTGTTGAGAGGGCCTCCTCTTGAGATGCGACGGGAACGCCGGGAACTCTTTCCCGACGAAGCAGGGAAAGGATTCCTCATCTCGAGCTACGAGGCGGAAACGGGGCTCCTCTGGATGTGGGCGGGACTCTCGTGATTCCTCTCGAGTGGAGACGGCTAGGTCGGGGAACTTCTTGATTTGCACCAAGGGTGTGAAGGACCCTTCCGAAGTTCCAGAGGTGAGGTGTGATCAGCCTCGAGACGCCTCAGCGGAAATGGGCCTCATCTCGCCTGGAGGGGAGAACCTCCTGGATTTTCTCGAGTTGTGGCAAGTCTTCTCGAGTTACGACGGGGACCTCAGGGACCCGCTCTGGTGGCCTCAGGAAAGGCCAGTCCCCATGCGAGTTGCTAGGGGACCTCTCGGGATTCCTCTCCCGTCCATGCCGGGGCCTCAGTCCTTGTGTGGAGTCGGGGCCGGAACCTGAGGATTCCTCTCCAGTGTTGCCATGGATCTTGGGGTGCTTCTGAGTCTGCCCAGGGGAGTCAGGCCTCGTCTCGAGTGGGGGCATGCACGTGCGCTTTGCTCCCGAGCTGCAGCAGTAGTGTCACGCTTCCTGTCACGTGGATCAAGGGATCTGTGGCTTTCCCTCGAGGCTGTCCCTCGAGGCTTTCCCACGAGGCTTTCCCACAGGGCTGTGACACGTGCCACCTTGGTGTGAGTCGATCCTCGGCGTGAAAGACGAGCCGGTGAAGGGAAAAGAGGTTCCTCAGGAATGGACTGAGACATCTGGGGGACTCTTGGAATGGTGGCACGACCCTGGAGTTCCTCTCGCCGTTCCTGTTGAGAGGGCCTCCTCTTGAGATGCGACGGGAATGCCGGGAAATCTTTCCCGACGAAGCAGGGAAAGGATCCCTCATCTCGAGCTACGAGGCGGAAACGGGGCTCCTCTGGATGTGGCGGGACCCACGTGATTCCTCTCGAGTGGAGACGGGTATGTCGGGGAACTTCTTGATTTGCACCAAGGGTGTGAAGGACCCTTTCGAAGTTCCAGAGGTGAGGTGTGATCAGCCTCGAGACGCCTCAGCGGAAATGGGCCTCATCTCGCCTGGAGGGGAGAACCTCCTGGATTTTCTCCAGTTGCGGCAGGTCTTCTCGAGTTACGACGGGGACCTCAGGGACCCGCTCTGGTGGCCTCAGGAAAGGCCAGTCCCCATGCGAGTTGCTAGGGGACCTCTCGGGATTCCTCTCCCGTCCATGCCGGGGCCTCAGTCCTTGTGTGGAGTTGGGGCCGGAACCTGAGGATTCCTCTCCAGTGTTGCCATGGATCTTGGGGTGCTTCTGAGTCTCCCCAGTGGAGTCAGGCCTCGTCTCGAGTGCTGGCATGCACGTGCGCTTACCTCCGGAGCTGCAGCAGTAGTGTCACGCTTCCTGTCACGTGGATCAAGGGATCTGTGGCTTTCCCTCGAGGCTGTCCCTCGAGGCTTTCCCACGAGGCTTTCCCACAGGGCTGTGCCACGTGCCACCTTGGTGTGAGTCGATCCTCGGCGTGAAAGACGAGCCGGTGAAGGGAAAAGAGGTTCCTCTGGAATGGACTGAGACATCTGGGGGACTCTTGGAATGGTGGCACGACCCTGGAGTTCCTCTCGCCGTTCCTGTTGAGAGGGCCTCCTCTTGAGGTGCGACGGGAACGCCAGGAACTCTTTCCCGACCAAGCAGGGAAAGGATCCCTCATCTCGAGCTACGAGGCGGAAACGGGGCTCCTCTGGATGTGGGCGGGACCCTCGTGATTCCTCTCGAGTGGAGACGGTTATGTCGGGGAACTTCTTGATTTGCACCAAGGGTGTGAAGGACCCTTTCGAAGTTCCAGAGGTGAGGTGTGATCAGCCTCGAGACGCCTCAGCGGAAATGGGCCTCATCTCGCCTGGAGGGGAGAACCTCCTGGATTTTCTCGAGTTGCGGCAGGTCTTCTCGAGTTACGACGGGGACCTCAGGGACCCGCTCTGGTGGCCTCGTAAAGGCCAGTCCCCATGCGAGTTGCTAGGGGACCACTCGGGATTCCTCTCCCGTCCATTCTGGGGCCTCAGTCCTTGTGTGGAGTCGGGGCCGGAACGTGAGGATTCCTCTCCAGTGTTGCCATGGATCTTGGGGTGCATCTGAGTATCCACAGGGGAGTCAGGCCTCGTCTCGAGTGGGGGCATGAACGTGCGCTTTCCTCCCGAGCTGCAGCAGTAGTGTTACGCTTCCTGTCACGTGGATCAAGGGATTTGTGGCTTTCCCTCGAGGCTGTCCCTCGAGGCTGTCCCTCGAGGCTTTCCCACGAGGCTTTCCCACAGGGCTGTGCCACGTGCCACCTTGGTGTGAGTCGATCCTCGGCGTGAAAGACGAGCCGGTGAAGGGAAAAGAGGTTCCTCTGGAATGGACTGAGACATCTGGGGGACTCTTGGAATGGTGGCACGACCCTGGAGTTCCTCTCGCCGTTCCTGTTGAGAGGGCCTCCTCTTGAGATGCGACGGGAATGCCGGGAAATCTTTCCCGACGAAGCAGGGAAAGGATCCCTCATCTCGAGCTACGAGGCGGACACGGGGCTCCTCTGGATGTGGGCGGGACCCACGTGATTCCTCTCGAGTGGAGACGGGTATGTCGGGGAACTTCTTGATTTGCACCAAGGGTGTGAAGGACCCTTTCGAAGTTCCAGAGGTGAGGTGTGATCAGCCTCGAGACGCCTCAGCGGAAATGGGCCTCATCTCGCCTGGAGGGGAGAACCTCCTGGATTTTCTCCAGTTGCGGCAGGTCTTCTCGAGTTACGACGGGGACCTCAGGGACCCGCTCTGGTGGCCTCAGGAAAGGCCAGTCCCCATGCGAGTTGCTAGGGGACCTCTCGGGATTCCTCTCCCGTCCATGCCGGGGCCTCAGTCCTTGTGTGGAGTCGGGGCCGGAACCTGAGGATTCCTCTCCAGTGTTGCCATGGATCTTGGGGTGCTTCTGAGTCTCCCCAGGGGAGTCAGGCCTCGTCTCGAGTGGGGGCATGCACGTGCGCTTACCTCCCGAGCTGCAGCAGTAGTGTCACGCTTCCTGTCACGTGGATCAAGGGATCTGTGGCTTTCCCTCGAGGCTGTCCCTCGAGGCTTTCCCACGAGGCTTTCCCACAGGGCTGTGCCACGTGCCACCTTGGTGTGAGTCGATCCTCGGCGTGAAAGACGAGCCGGTGAAGGGAAAAGAGGTTCCTCTGGAATGGACTGAGACATCTGGGGGACTCTTGGAATGGTGGCACGACCCTGGAGTTCCTCTCGCCGTTCCTGTTGAGAGGGCCTCCTCTTGAGGTGCGACGGGAACGCCAGGAACTCTTTCCCGACGAAGCAGGGAAAGGATCCCTCATCTCGAGCTACGAGGCGGAAACGGGGCTCCTCTGGATGTGGGCGGGACCCTCGTGATTCCTCTCGAGTGGAGACGGGTATGTCGGGGATCTTCTTGATTTGCACCAAGGGTGTGAAGGACCCTTTCGAAGTTCCAGAGGGGAGGTGTGATCAGCCTCGAGACGCCTCAGCGGAAATGGGCCTCATCTCGCCTGGAGGGGAGAACCTCCTGGATTTTCTCGAGTTGCGGCAGGTCTTCTCGAGTTACGACGGGGACCTCAGGGACCCGCTCTGGTGGCCTCAGGAAAGGCCAGTCCCCATGCGAGTTGCTAGGGGACCTCTCGGGATTCCTCTCCCGTCCATGCCGGGGCCTCAGTCCTTGTGTGGAGTCGGGGCCGGAACCTGAGGATTCCTCTCCAGTGTTGCCATGGATCTTGGGGTGCTTCTGAGTCTCCCCAGGGGAGTCAGGCCTCGTCTCGAGTGGGGGCATGCACGTGCGCTTTCCTCCCGAGCTGCAGCAGTAGTGTCACGCTTCCTGTCACGTGGATCAAGGGATCTGTGGCTTTCCCTCGAGGCTGTCCCTCGAGGCTTTCCCACGAGGCTTTCCCACAGGGCTGTGCCACGTGCCACCTTGGTGTGAGTCGATCCTCGGCGTGAAAGACGAGCCGGTGAAGGGAAAAGAGGTTCCTCTGGAATGGACTGAGACATCTGGGGGACTCTTGGAATGGTGGCACGACCCTGGAGTTCCTCTCGCCGTTCCTGTTGAGAGGGCCTCCTCTTGAGATGCGACGGGAAGGCCGGGAACTCTTTCCCGACGAAGCAGGGAAAGGATCCCTCATCTCGAGCTACGAGGCGGAAACGGGGCTCCTCTGGATGTGGGCGGGACCCTCGTGATTCCTCTCGAGTGGAGACGGCTAGGTCGGGGAACTTCTTGATTTGCACCAAGGGTGTGAAGGACCCTTTCGAAGTTCCAGAGGTGAGGTGTGATCAGCCTCGAGACGCCTCAGCGGAAATGGGCCTCATCTCGCCTGGAGGGGAGAACCTCCTGGATTTTCTCCAGTTGCGGCAGGTCTTTTCGAGTTACGACGGGGACCTCAGGGACCCGCTCTGATGGCCTCAGGAAAGGCCAGTCCCCATGCGAGTTGCTAGGGGACCTCTCGGGATTCCTCTCCCGTCCATGCCGGGGCCTCAGTCCTTGTGTGGAGTCGGGGCCGGAACCTGAGGATTCCTCTCCAGTGTTGCCATGGATCTTGGGGTGCTTCTGAGTCTCCCCAGGGGAGTCAGGCCTCGTTTCGAGTGGGGGCATGCACGTGCGCTTACCTCCCGAGCTGCAGCTGTAGTGTCACGCTTCCTGTCACGTGGATCAAGGGATCTGTGGCTTTCCCTCGAGGCTGTCCCTCGAGGCTTTCCCACGAGGCTTTCTCACAGGGCTGTGCCACGTGCCACCTTGGTGTGAGTCGATCCTCGGCGTGAAAGACGAGCCGGTGAAGGGAAAAGAGGTTCCTCTGGAATGGACTGAGACATCTGGGGGACTCTTGGAATGGTGGCACGACCCTGGAGTTCCTCTCGCCGTTCCTGTTGAGAGGGCCTCCTCTTGAGATGCGACGGGAATGCCGGGAAATCTTTCCCGACGAAGCAGGGAAAGGATCCCTCATCTCGAGCTACGAGGCGGACACGGGGCTCCTCTGGATGTGGGCGGGACCCACGTGATTCCTTTCGAGTGGAGACGGGTATGTCGGGGAACTTCTTGATTTGCACCAAGGGTGTGAAGGACCCTTTCGAAGTTCCAGAGGTGAGGTGTGATCAGCCTCGAGACGCCTCAGCGGAAATGGGCCTCATCTCGCCTGGAGGGGAGAACCTCCTGGATTTTCTCCAGTTGCGGCAGGTCTTCTCGAGTTACGACGGGGACCTCAGGGACCCGCTCTGGTGGCCTCAGGAAAGGCCAGTCCCCATGCGAGTTGCTAGGGGACCTCTCGGGATTCCTCTCCCGTCCATGCCGGGGCCTCAGTCCTTGTGTGGAGTCGGGGCCGGAACCTGAGGATTCCTCTCCAGTGTTGCCATGGATCTTGGGGTGCTTCTGAGTCTCCCCAGGGGAGTCAGGCCTCGTCTCGAGTGGGGGCATGCACGTGCGCTTACCTCTCGAGCTGCAGCAGTAGTGTCACGCTTCCTGTCACGTGGATCAAGGGATCTGTGGCTTTCCCTCGAGGCTGTCCCTCGAGGCTTTCCCACGAGGCTTTCCCACAGGGCTGTGCCACGTGCCACCTTGGTGTGAGTCGATCCTCGGCGTGAAAGACGAGCCGGTGAAGGGAAAAGAGGTTCCTCTGGAATGGACTGAGACATCTGGGGGACTCTTGGAATGGTGGCACGACCCTGGAGTTCCTCTCGCCGTTCCTGTTGAGAGGGCCTCCTCTTGAGATGCGACGGGAACGCCGGGAACTCTTTCCCGACGAAGCAGGGAAAGGATCCCTCATCTCGAGCTACGAGGCGGAAACGGGGCTCCTCTGGATGTGGGCGGGACCCTCGTGATTCCTCTCGAGTGGAGACGGCTGTGTCGGGGAACTTCTTGATTTGCACCAAGGGTGTGAAGGACCCTTTCGAAGTTCCAGAGGTGAGGTGTGATCAGCCTCGAGACGCCTCATCGGAAATGGGCCTCATCTCGCCTGGAGGGGAGAACCTCCTGGATTTTCTCGAGTTGCGGCAGGTCTTCTCGAGTTACGACGGGGACCTCAGGGACCCGCTCTGGTGGCCTCAGGAAAGGCCAGTCCCCATGCGAGTTGCTAGGGGACCTCTCGGGATTCCTCTCCCGTCCATGCCGGGGCCTCAGTCCTTGTGTGGAGTCGGGGCCGGAACCTGAGGATTCCTCTCCAGTGTTGCCATGGATCTTGGGGTGCTTCTGAGTCTCCCCAGGGGAGTCAGGCCTCGTCTCGAGTGGGGGCATGCACGTGCGCTTTCCTCCCGAGCTGGAGCAGTAGTGTCACGCTTCCTGTCACGTGGATCAAGGGATCTGTGGCTTTCCCTCGAGGCTGTCCCTCGAGGCTTTCCCACGAGGATTTCCCACAGGGCTGTGCCACGTGCCACCTTGGTGTGAGTCGATCCTCGGCGTGAAAGACGAGCCGGTGAAGGGAAAAGAGGTTCCTCTGGAATGGACTGAGACATCTGGGGGACTCTTGGAATGGTGGCACGACCCTGGAGTTCCTCTCGCCGTTCCTGTTGAGAGGGCCTCCTCTTGAGATGCGACGGGAACGCCGGGAACTCTTTCCCGACGAAGCAGGGAAAGGATCCCTCATCTCGAGCTACGAGGCGGAAACGGGGCTCCTCTGGATGTGGGCGGGACCCTCGTGATTCCTCTCGAGTGGAGACGGCTAGGTCGGGGAACTTCTTGATTTGCACCAAGGGTGTGAAGGACCCTTTCGAAGTTCCAGAGGTGAGGTGTGATCAGCCTCGAGACACCTCAGCGGAAATGGGCCTCATCTCGCCTGGAGGGGAGAACCTCCTGGATTTTCTCCAGTTGCGGCAGGTCTTTTCGAGTTACGACGGGGACCTCAGGGACCCGCTCTGATGGCCTCAGGAAAGGCCAGTCCCCATGCGAGTTGCTAGAGGACCTCTCGGGATTCCTCTCCCGGCCATGCCGGGGCCTCAGTCCTTGTGTGGATTCGGGGCCGGAACCTGAGGATTCCTCTCCAGTGTTGCCATGGATCTTGGGGTGCTTCTGAGTCTCCCCAGGGGAGTCAGGCCTCGTCTCGAGTGGGGGCATGCATGTGCGCTTTCCTCCCGAGCTGCAGCAGTAGTGTCACGCTTCCTGTCACGTGGATCAAGGGATCTGTGGCTTTCCCTCGAGGCTGTCCCTCGAGGCTTTCCCACGAGGCTTTCCCACAGGGCTGTGCCACGTGCCACCTTGGTGTGAGTCGATCCTCGGCGTGAAAGACGAGCCGGTGAAGGGAAAAGAGGTTCCTCTGGAATGGACTGAGACATCTGGGGGACTCTTGGAATGGTGGCACGACCCTGGAGTTCCTCTCGCCGTTCCTGTTGAGAGGGCCTCCTCTTGAGATGCGACGGGAATGCCGGGAAATCTTTCCCGACGAAGCAGGGAAAGGATCCCTCATCTCGAGCTACGAGGCGGAAACGGGGCTCCTCTGGATGTGGGCGGGACCCACGTGATTCCTCTCGAGTGGAGACGGCTAGGTCGGGGAACTTCTTGATTTGCACCAAGGGTGTGAAGGACCCTTTCGAAGTTCCAGAGGTGAGGTGTGATCAGCCTCGAGACGCCTCAGCGGAAATGGGCCTCATCTCGCCTGGAGGGGAGAACCTCCTGGATTTTCTCCAGTTGCGGCAGGTCTTCTCGAGTTACGACGGGGACCTCAGGGACCCGCTCTGGTGGCCTCAGGAAAGGCCAGTCCCCATGCGAGTTGCTAGGGGACCTCTCGGGATTCCTCTCCCGTCCATGCCGGGGCCTCAGTCCTTGTGTGGAGTCGGGGCCGGAACCTGAGGATTCCTCTCCAGTGTTGCCATGGATCTTGGGGTGCTTCTGAGTCTCCCCAGGGGAGTCAGGCCTCGTCTCGAGTGGGGGCATGCACGTGCGCTTACCTCCCGAGCTGCAGCAGTAGTGTCACGCTTCCTGTCACGTGGATCAAGGGATCTGTGGCTTTCCCTCGAGGCTGTCCCTCGAGGCTTTCCCACGAGGCTTTCCCACAGGGCTGTGCCACGTGCCACCTTGGTGTGAGTCGATCCTTGGCGTGAAAGACGAGCCGGTGAAGGGAAAAGAGGTTCCTCTGGAATGGACTGAGACATCTGGGGGACTCTTGGAATGGTGGCACGACCCTGGAGTTCCTCTCGCCGTTCCTGTTGAGAGGGCCTCCTCTTGAGATGCGACGGGAACGCCGGGAACTCTTTCCCGACGAAGCAGGGAAAGGATCCCTCATCTCGAGCTACGAGGCGGAAACGGGGCTCCTCTGGATGTGGGCGGGACCCTCGTGATTCCTCTCGAGTGGAGACGGGTATGTCGGGGAACTTCTTGATTTGCACCAAGGGTGTGAAGTACCCTTTCGAAGTTCCAGAGGTGAGGTGTGATCAGCCTCGAGACGCCTCAGCGGAAATGGGCCTCATCTCGCCTGGAGGGGAGAACCTCCTGGATTTTCTCGAGTTGCGGCAGGTCTTCTCGAGTTACGATGGGGACCTCAGGGACACGCTCTGGTGGCCTCAGGAAAGGCCAGTCCCCATGCGAGTTGCTAGGGGACCTCTCGGGATTCCTCTCCCGTCCATGCCGGGGCCTCAGTCCTTGTGTGGAGTCGGGGCCGGAACCTGAGGATTCCTCTCCAGTGTTGCTATGAATCTTGGGGTACTTCTGAGGCTCCCCAGGGGAGTCAGGCCTCGTCTCGAGTGGGAGCATGAACGTGCGCTTTCCTCCCGAGCTGCAGCAGTAGTGTTACGCTTCCTGTCACGTGGATCAAGGGATCTGTGGCTTTCCCTCGAGGCTGTCCCTCGAGGCTGTCCATAGAGGCTTTCCCACGAGGCTTTCCCACAGGGCTGTGCCACGTGCCACCTTGGTGTGAGTCGATCCTCGGCGTGAAAGACGAGCCGGTGAAGGGAAAAGAGGTTCCTCTGGCATGGACTGAGACATCTGGGGAACTCTTGGAATGGTGGCACGACCCTGGAGTTCCTCTCGCCGTTCCTGTTGAGAGGGCCTCCTCTTGAGATGCGACGGGAACGCCGGGAACTCTTTCCCGACGAAGCAGGGAAAGGATCCCTCATCTCGAGCTACGAGGCGGAAACGGGGCTCCTCTGGATGTGGGCGGGACCCTCGTGATTCCTCTCGAGTGGAGACGGGTATGTCGGGGAACTTCTTGATTTGCACCAAGGGTGTGAAGGACCCTTTCGAAGTTCCAGAGGTGAGGTGTGATCAGCCTTGAGACGCCTCAGCGGAAAAGAGCCTCATCTCGCCTGGAGCGGAGAACCTCCTGGATTTTCTCGAGTTGCGGCAGGTCTTCTCGAGTTACGATGGGGACCTCAGGGACCCGCACTTGTGGCCTCAGGAAAGGCCAGTTCCCATGCGAGTTGCTAGGGGACCTCTCGGGATTCCTCTCCCGTCCATGCCGGGGCCTCAGTCCTTCTGTGGAGACGGGGCCGGAACCTGAGGATTCCTCTCCAGTGTTGCCATGGATCTTGGGGTGCTTCTGAGTC
Organism: Budorcas taxicolor; assembly: GCF_023091745.1. Classification (NCBI taxonomy): domain Eukaryota; kingdom Metazoa; phylum Chordata; class Mammalia; order Artiodactyla; family Bovidae; genus Budorcas; species Budorcas taxicolor. The sequence goes on along the minus strand of NW_026292684.1, from coordinate 425,179 downwards.
TCCCCAGGGGAGTCAGGCCTCGTCTCGAGTGGGGGCATGCACGTGCGCTTTCCTCCCGAGCTGCAGCAGTAGTGTCACGCTTCCTGTCACGTGGATCAAGGGATCTGTGGCTTTCCCTCGAGGCTGTCCCTCGAGGCTTTCCCACGAGGCTTTCCCACAGGGCTGTGCCACGTGCCACCTTGGTGTGAGTCGATCCTCGGCGTGAAAGACGAGCCGGTGAAGGGAAAAGAGGTTCCTCTGGAATGGACTGAGACATCTGGGGGACTCTTGGAATGGTGGCACGACCCTGGAGTTCCTCTCGCCGTTCCTGTTGAGAGGGCCTCCTCTTGAGATGCGACGGGAATGCCGGGAAATCTTTCCCGACGAAGCAGGGAAAGGATCCCTCATCTCGAGCTACGAGGCGGAAACGGGGCTCCTCTGGATGTGGGCGGGACCCACGTGATTCCTCTCGAGTGGAGACGGCTAGGTCGGGGAACTTCTTGATTTGCACCAAGGGTGTGAAGGACCCTTTCGAAGTTCCAGAGGTGAGGTGTGATCAGCCTCGAGACGCCTCAGCGGAAATGGGCCTCATCTCGCCTGGAGGGGAGAACCTCCTGGATTTTCTCCAGTTGCGGCAGGTCTTCTCGAGTTACGACGGGGACCTCAGGGACCCGCTCTGGTGGCCTCAGGAAAGGCCAGTCCCCATGCGAGTTGCTAGGGGACCTCTCGGGATTCCTCTCCCGTCCATGCCGGGGCCTCAGTCCTTGTGTGGAGTCGGGGCCGGAACCTGAGGATTCCTCTCCAGTGTTGCCATGGATCTTGGGGTGCTTCTGAGTCTCCCCAGGGGAGTCAGGCCTCGTCTCGAGTGGGGGCATGCACGTGCGCTTACCTCCCGAGCTGCAGCAGTAGTGTCACGCTTCCTGTCACGTGGATCAAGGGATCTGTGGCTTTCCCTCGAGGCTGTCCCTCGAGGCTTTCCCACGAGGCTTTCCCACAGGGCTGTGCCACGTGCCACCTTGGTGTGAGTCGATCCTTGGCGTGAAAGACGAGCCGGTGAAGGGAAAAGAGGTTCCTCTGGAATGGACTGAGACATCTGGGGGACTCTTGGAATGGTGGCACGACCCTGGAGTTCCTCTCGCCGTTCCTGTTGAGAGGGCCTCCTCTTGAGATGCGACGGGAACGCCGGGAACTCTTTCCCGACGAAGCAGGGAAAGGATCCCTCATCTCGAGCTACGAGGCGGAAACGGGGCTCCTCTGGATGTGGGCGGGACCCTCGTGATTCCTCTCGAGTGGAGACGGGTATGTCGGGGAACTTCTTGATTTGCACCAAGGGTGTGAAGTACCCTTTCGAAGTTCCAGAGGTGAGGTGTGATCAGCCTCGAGACGCCTCAGCGGAAATGGGCCTCATCTCGCCTGGAGGGGAGAACCTCCTGGATTTTCTCGAGTTGCGGCAGGTCTTCTCGAGTTACGATGGGGACCTCAGGGACACGCTCTGGTGGCCTCAGGAAAGGCCAGTCCCCATGCGAGTTGCTAGGGGACCTCTCGGGATTCCTCTCCCGTCCATGCCGGGGCCTCAGTCCTTGTGTGGAGTCGGGGCCGGAACCTGAGGATTCCTCTCCAGTGTTGCTATGAATCTTGGGGTACTTCTGAGGCTCCCCAGGGGAGTCAGGCCTCGTCTCGAGTGGGAGCATGAACGTGCGCTTTCCTCCCGAGCTGCAGCAGTAGTGTTACGCTTCCTGTCACGTGGATCAAGGGATCTGTGGCTTTCCCTCGAGGCTGTCCCTCGAGGCTGTCCATAGAGGCTTTCCCACGAGGCTTTCCCACAGGGCTGTGCCACGTGCCACCTTGGTGTGAGTCGATCCTCGGCGTGAAAGACGAGCCGGTGAAGGGAAAAGAGGTTCCTCTGGCATGGACTGAGACATCTGGGGAACTCTTGGAATGGTGGCACGACCCTGGAGTTCCTCTCGCCGTTCCTGTTGAGAGGGCCTCCTCTTGAGATGCGACGGGAACGCCGGGAACTCTTTCCCGACGAAGCAGGGAAAGGATCCCTCATCTCGAGCTACGAGGCGGAAACGGGGCTCCTCTGGATGTGGGCGGGACCCTCGTGATTCCTCTCGAGTGGAGACGGGTATGTTGGGGAACTTCTTGATTTGCACCAAGGGTGTGAAGGACCCTTTCGAAGTTCCAGAGGTGAGGTGTGATCAGCCTTGAGACGCCTCAGCGGAAAAGAGCCTCATCTCGCCTGGAGCGGAGAACCTCCTGGATTTTCTCGAGTTGCGGCAGGTCTTCTCGAGTTACGATGGGGACCTCAGGGACCCGCACTTGTGGCCTCAGGAAAGGCCAGTTCCCATGCGAGTTGCTAGGGGACCTCTCGGGATTCCTCTCCCGTCCATGCCGGGGCCTCAGTCCTTCTGTGGAGATGGGGCCGGAACCTGAGGATTCCTCTCCAGTGTTGCCATGGATCTTGGGGTGCTTCTGAGTCTCCCCAGGGGAGTCAGGCCTCGTCTCGAGTGGGGGCATGCATGTGCGCTTTCCTCCCGAGCTGCAGCAGTAGTGTCACGCTTCCTGTCACGTGGATCAAGGGATCTGTGGCTTTCCCTCGAGGCTGTCCCTCGAGGCTTTCCCACGAGGCTTTCCCACAGGGCTGTGCCACGTGCCACCTTGGTGTGAGTCGATCCTCGGCGTGAAAGACGAGCCGGTGAAGGGAAAAGAGGTTCCTCTGGAATGGACTGAGACATCTGGGGGACTCTTGGAATGGTGGCACGACCATGGAGTTCCTCTCGCCGTTCCTGTTGAGAGGGCCTCCTCTTGAGATGCGACGGGAACGCCGGGAACTCTTTCCCGACGAAGCAGGGAAAGGATCCCTCATCTCGAGCTACGAGGCGGAAACGGGGCTCCTCTGGATGTGGGCGGGACCCTCGTGATTCCTCTCGAGTGGAGACGGGTATGTCGGGGAACTTCTTGATTTGCACCAAGGGTGTGAAGGACCCTTTCGAAGTTCCAGAGGTGAGGTGTGATCATCCTCGAGACGCCTCAGCGGAAATGGGCCTCATCTCGCCTGGAGGGGAGAACCTCCTGGATTTTCTCGAGTTGCGGCAGGTCTTCTCGAGTTACGATGGGGACCTCAGGGACACGCTCTGGTGGCCTCAGGAAAGGCCAGTCCCCATGCGAGTTGCTAGGGGACCTCTCGGGATTCCTCTCCCGTCCATGCCGGGGCCTCAGTCCTTGTGTGGAGTCGGGGCCGGAACCTGAGGATTCCTCTCCAGTGTTGCTATGAATCTTGGGGTACTTCTGAGGCTCCCCAGGGGAGTCAGGCCTCGTCTCGAGTGGGAGCATGAAGTGCGCTTTCCTCCCGAGCTGCAGCAGTAGTGTCACGCTTCCTGTCACGTGGATCAAGGGATCTGTGGCTTTCCCTCGAGGCTGTCCCTCGAGGCTTTCCCACGAGGCTTTCCCACAGGGCTGTGCCACGTGCCACCTTGGTGTGAGTCGATCCTCGGCGTGAAAGACGAGCCGGTGAAGGGAAAAGAGGTTCCTCTGGAATGGACTGAGACATCTGGGGGACTCTTGGAATGGTGGCACGACCCTGGAGTTCCTCTCGCCGTTCCTGTTGAGAGGGCCTCCTCTTGAGATGCGACGGGAACGCCGGGAACTCTTTCCCGACGAAGCAGGGAAAGGATCCCTCATCTCGAGCTACGAGGTGGAAACGGGGCTCCTCTGGATGTGGGCGGAGCCCTCGTGATTCCTCTCGAGTGGAGACGGGAATGTCGGGGAACTTCTTGATTTGCACCAAGGGTGTGAAGGACCCTTTCTAAGTTCCAGAGGTGAGGTGTGATCAGCCTGGAGACGCCTCAGCGGAAATGGGCCTCATCTCGCCTGGAGGGGAGAACCTCCTGGATTTTCTCGAGTTGCGGCAGGTCTTCTCGAGTTACGACGGGGACCTCAGGGACCCGCTCTGGTGGCCTCAGGAAAGGCCAGTCCCCATGCGAGTTGCTAGGGGACCTCTCGGGATTCCTCTCCCGTCCATGCCGGGGCCTCAGTCCTTGTGTGGAGTCGGGGCCGGAACCTGAGGATTCCTCTCCAGTGTTGCCATGGATCTTGGGGTGCTTCTGAGTCTCCCCAGGGGAGTCAGAGCCTCGTCTCGAGTGGGGGCATGCACGTGCGCTTACCTCCCGAGCTGCAGCAGTAGTGTCACGCTTCCTGTCACGTCAATCAAGGGATCTGTGGCTTTCCCTCGAGGCTGTCCCTCGAGGCTTTCCCACGAGGCTTTCCCACAGGGCTGTGCCACGTGCCACCTTGGTGTGAGTCGATCCTTGGCGTGAAAGACGAGCCGGTGAAGGGAAAAGAGGTTCCTCTGGAATGGACTGAGACATCTGGGGGACTCTTGGAATGGTGGCACGACCCTGGAGTTCCTCTCGCCGTTCCTGTTGAGAGGGCCTCCTCTTGAGATGCGACGGGAACGCCGGGAACTCTTTCCCGACGAAGCAGGGAAAGGATCCCTCATCTCGAGCTACGAGGCGGAAACGGGGCTCCTCTGGATGTGGGCGGGACCCTCGTGATTCCTCTCGAGTGGAGACGGGTATGTCGGGGAACTTCTTGATTTGCACCAAGGGTGTGAAGGACCCTTTCGAAGTTCCAGAGGTGAGGTGTGATCAGCCTCGAGACGCCTCAGCGGAAATGGGCCTCATCTCGCCTGGAGGGGAGAACCTCCTGGATTTTCTCGAGTTGCGGCAGGTCTTCTCGAGTTACGACGGGGACCTCAGGGACACGCTCTGGTGGCCTCAGGAAAGGCCAGTCCCCATGCGAGTTGCTAGGGGACCTCTCGGGATTCCTCTCTCGTCCATGCCGGGGCCTCAGTCCTTGTGTGGAGTCGGGGCCGGAACCTGAGGATTCCTCTCCAGTGTTGCCATGGATCTTGGGGTGCTTCTGAGTCTCCCCAGGGGAGTCAGGCCTCGTCTCGAGTGGGGGCATGCACGTGCGCTTACCTCCCGAGCTGCAGCAGTAGTGTCACGCTTCCTGTCACGTGGATCAAGGGATCTGTGGCTTTCCCTCGAGGCTGTCCCTCGAGGCTTTCCCACGAGGCTTTCCCACAGGGCTGTGCCACGTGCCACCTTGGTGTGAGTCGATCCTTGGCGTGAAAGACGAGCCGGTGAAGGGAAAAGAGGTTCCTCTGGAATGGACTGAGACATCTGGGGGACTCTTGGAATGGTGGCACGACCCTGGAGTTCCTCTCGCCGTTCCTGTTGAGAGGGCCTCCTCTTGAGATGCGACGGGAACGCCGGGAACTCTTTCCCGACGAAGCAGGGAAAGGATCCCTCATCTCGAGCTACGAGGCGGAAACGGGGCTCCTCTGGATGTGGGCGGGACCCTCGTGATTCCTCTCGAGTGGAGACGGGTATGTCGGGGAACTTCTTGATTTGCACCAAGGGTGTGAAGGACCCTTTCGAAGTTCCAGAGGTGAGGTGTGATCAGCCTTGAGACGCCTCAGCGGAAAAGAGCCTCATCTCGCCTGGAGCGGAGAACCTCCTGGATTTTCTCGAGTTGCGGCAGGTCTTCTCGAGTTACGATGGGGACCTCAGGGACCCGCACTTGTGGCCTCAGGAAAGGCCAGTTCCCATGCGAGTTGCTAGGGGACCTCTCGGGATTCCTCTCCCGTCCATGCCGGGGCCTCAGTCCTTGTGTGGAGTCGGGGCCGGAACCTGAGGATTCCTCTCCAGTGTTGCCATGGATCTTGGGGTGCTTCTGAGTCTCCCCAGGGGAGTCAGGCCTCGTCTCGAGTGGGGGCATGCACGTGCGCTTTCCTCCCGAGCTGCAGCAGTAGTGTCACGCTTCCTGTCACGTGGATCAAGGGATCTGTGGCTTTCCCTCGAGGCTGTCCCTCGAGGCTTTCCCACGAGGCTTTCCCACAGGGCTGTGCCACGTGCCACCTTGGTGTGAGTCGATCCTCGGCGTGAAAGACGAGCCGGTGAAGGGAAAAGAGGTTCCTCTGGAATGGACTGAGACATCTGGGGGACTCTTGGAATGGTGGCACGACCCTGGAGTTCCTCTCGCCGTTCCTGTTGAGAGGGCCTCCTCTTGAGATGCGACGGGAACGCCGGGAACTCTTTCCCGACGAAGCAGGGAAAGGATCCCTCATCTCGAGCTACGAGGCGGAAACGGGGCTCCTCTGGATGTGGGCGGGACCCTCGTGATTCCTCTCGAGTGGAGACGGGTATGTCGGGGAACTTCTTGATTTGCACCAAGGGTGTGAAGGACCCTTTCGAAGTTCCAGAGGTGAGGTGTGATCAGCCTCGAGACGCCTCAGCGGAAATGGGCCTCATCTCGCCTGGAGGGGAGAACCTCCTGGATTTTCTCGAGTTGCGGCAGGTCTTCTCGAGTTACGACGGGGACCTCAGGGACACGCTCTGGTGGCCTCAGGAAAGGCCAGTCCCCATGCGAGTTGCTAGGGGACCTCTCGGGATTCCTCTCCCGTCCATGCCGGGGCCTCAGTCCTTGTGTGGAGTCGGGGCCGGAACCTGAGGATTCCTCTCCAGTGTTGCTATGAATCTTGGGGTACTTCTGAGGCTCCCCAGGGGAGTCAGGCCTCGTCTCGAGTGGGAGCATGAACGTGCGCTTTCCTCCCGAGCTGCAGCAGTAGTGTTACGCTTCCTGTCACGTGGATCAAGGGATCTGTGGCTTTCCCTCGAGGCTGTCCCTCGAGGCTGTCCCTCGAGGCTTTCCCACGAGGCTTTCCCACAGGGCTGTGCCACGTGCCACCTTGGTGTGAGTCGATCCTCGGCGTGAAAGACGAGCCGGTGAAGGGAAAAGAGGTTCCTCTGGAATGGACTGAGACATCTGGGGAACTCTTGGAATGGTGGCACGACCCTGGAGTTCCTCTCGCCGTTCCTGTTGAGAGGGCCTCCTCTTGAGATGCGACGGGAACGCCGGGAACTCTTTCCCGACGAAGCAGGGAAAGGATCCCTCATCTCGAGCTACGAGGCGGAAACGGGGCTCCTCTGGATGTGGGCGGGACCCTCGTGATTCCTCTCGAGTGGAGACGGGTATGTCGGGGAACTTCTTGATTTGCACCAAGGGTGTGAAGGACCCTTTCGAAGTTCCAGAGGTGAGGTGTGATCAGCCTTGAGACGCCTCAGCGGAAAAGAGCCTCATCTCGCCTGGAGCGGAGAACCTCCTGGATTTTCTCGAGTTGCGGCAGGTCTTCTCGAGTTACGATGGGGACCTCAGGGACCCGCACTTGTGGCCTCAGGAAAGGCCAGTTCCCATGCGAGTTGCTAGGGGACCTCTCGGGATTCCTCTCCCGTCCATGCCGGGGCCTCAGTCCTTGTGTGGAGTCGGGGCCGGAACCTGAGGATTCCTCTCCAGTGTTGCCATGGATCTTGGGGTGCTTCTGAGTCTCCCCAGGGGAGTCAGGCCTCGTCTCGAGTGGGGGCATGCACGTGCGCTTTCCTCCCGAGCTGCAGCAGTAGTGTCACGCTTCCTGTCACGTGGATCAAGGGATCTGTGGCTTTCCCTCGAGGCTGTCCCTCGAGGCTTTCCCACGAGGCTTTCCCACAGGGCTGTGCCACGTGCCACCTTGGTGTGAGTCGATCCTCGGCGTGAAAGACGAGCCGGTGAAGGGAAAAGAGGTTCCTCTGGAATGGACTGAGACATCTGGGGGACTCTTGGAATGGTGGCACGACCCTGGAGTTCCTCTCGCCGTTCCTGTTGAGAGGGCCTCCTCTTGAGATGCGACGGGAACGCCGGGAACTCTTTCCCGACGAAGCAGGGAAAGGATCCCTCATCTCGAGCTACGAGGCGGAAACGGGGCTCCTCTGGATGTGGGCGGGACCCTCGTGATTCCTCTCGAGTGGAGACGGGTATGTCGGGGAACTTCTTGATTTGCACCAAGGGTGTGAAGGACCCTTTCGAAGTTCCAGAGGTGAGGTGTGATCAGCCTCGAGACGCCTCAGCGGAAATGGGCCTCATCTCGCCTGGAGGGGAGAACCTCCTGGATTTTCTCGAGTTGCGGCAGGTCTTCTCGAGTTACGACGGGGACCTCAGGGACACGCTCTGGTGGCCTCAGGAAAGGCCAGTCCCCATGCGAGTTGCTAGGGGACCTCTCGGGATTCCTCTCCCGTCCATGCCGGGGCCTCAGTCCTTGTGTGGAGTCGGGGCCGGAACCTGAGGATTCCTCTCCAGTGTTGCTATGAATCTTGGGGTACTTCTGAGGCTCCCCAGGGGAGTCAGGCCTCGTCTCGAGTGGGAGCATGAACGTGCGCTTTCCTCCCGAGCTGCAGCAGTAGTGTTACGCTTCCTGTCACGTGGATCAAGGGATCTGTGGCTTTCCCTCGATGCTGTCCCTCGAGGCTGTCCCTCGAGGCTTTCCCACGAGGCTTTCCCACAGGGCTGTGCCACGTGCCACCTTGGTGTGAGTCGATCCTCGGCGTGAAAGACGAGCCGGTGAAGGGAAAAGAGGTTCCTCTGGAATGGACTGAGACATCTGGGGAACTCTTGGAATGGTGGCACGACCCTGGAGTTCCTCTCGCCGTTCCTGTTGAGAGGGCCTCCTCTTGAGATGCGACGGGAACGCCGGGAACTCTTTCCCGACGAAGCAGGGAAAGGATCCCTCATCTCGAGCTACGAGGCGGAAACGGGGCTCCTCTGGATGTGGGCGGGACCCTCGTGATTCCTCTCGAGTGGAGACGGGTATGTCGGGGAACTTCTTGATTTGCACCAAGGGTGTGAAGGACCCTTTCGAAGTTCCAGAGGTGAGGTGTGATCAGCCTCGAGACGCCTCAGCGGAAATGGGCCTCATCTCGCCTGGAGGGGAGAACCTCCTGGATTTTCTCGAGTTGCGGCAGGTCTTCTCGAGTTACGACGGGGACCTCAGGGACACGCTCTGGTGGCCTCAGGAAAGGCCAGTCCCCATGCGAGTTGCTAGGGGACCTCTCGGGATTCCTCTCTCGTCCATGCCGGGGCCTCAGTCCTTGTGTGGAGTCGGGGCCGGAACCTGAGGATTCCTCTCCAGTGTTGCCATGGATCTTGGGGTGCTTCTGAGTCTCCCCAGGGGAGTCAGGCCTCGTCTCGAGTGGGGGCATGCACGTGCGCTTACCTCCCGAGCTGCAGCAGTAGTGTCACGCTTCCTGTCACGTGGATCAAGGGATCTGTGGCTTTCCCTCGAGGCTGTCCCTCGAGGCTTTCCCACGAGGCTTTCCCACAGGGCTGTGCCACGTGCCACCTTGGTGTGAGTCGATCCTTGGCGTGAAAGACGAGCCGGTGAAGGGAAAAGAGGTTCCTCTGGAATGGACTGAGACATCTGGGGGACTCTTGGAATGGTGGCACGACCCTGGAGTTCCTCTCGCCGTTCCTGTTGAGAGGGCCTCCTCTTGAGATGCGACGGGAACGCCGGGAACTCTTTCCCGACGAAGCAGGGAAAGGATCCCTCATCTCGAGCTACGAGGCGGAAACGGGGCTCCTCTGGATGTGGGCGGGACCCTCGTGATTCCTCTCGAGTGGAGACGGGTATGTCGGGGAACTTCTTGATTTGCACCAAGGGTGTGAAGGACCCTTTCGAAGTTCCAGAGGTGAGGTGTGATCAGCCTTGAGACGCCTCAGCGGAAAAGAGCCTCATCTCGCCTGGAGCGGAGAACCTCCTGGATTTTCTCGAGTTGCGGCAGGTCTTCTCGAGTTACGATGGGGACCTCAGGGACCCGCACTTGTGGCCTCAGGAAAGGCCAGTTCCCATGCGAGTTGCTAGGGGACCTCTCGGGATTCCTCTCCCGTCCATGCCGGGGCCTCAGTCCTTGTGTGGAGTCGGGGCCGGAACCTGAGGATTCCTCTCCAGTGTTGCCATGGATCTTGGGGTGCTTCTGAGTCTCCCCAGGGGAGTCAGGCCTCGTCTCGAGTGGGGGCATGCACGTGCGCTTTCCTCCCGAGCTGCAGCAGTAGTGTCACGCTTCCTGTCACGTGGATCAAGGGATCTGTGGCTTTCCCTCGAGGCTGTCCCTCGAGGCTTTCCCACGAGGCTTTCCCACAGGGCTGTGCCACGTGCCACCTTGGTGTGAGTCGATCCTCGGCGTGAAAGACGAGCCGGTGAAGGGAAAAGAGGTTCCTCTGGAATGGACTGAGACATCTGGGGGACTCTTGGAATGGTGGCACGACCCTGGAGTTCCTCTCGCCGTTCCTGTTGAGAGGGCCTCCTCTTGAGATGCGACGGGAACGCCGGGAACTCTTTCCCGACGAAGCAGGGAAAGGATCCCTCATCTCGAGCTACGAGGCGGAAACGGGGCTCCTCTGGATGTGGGCGGGACCCTCGTGATTCCTCTCGAGTGGAGACGGGTATGTCGGGGAACTTCTTGATTTGCACCAAGGGTGTGAAGGACCCTTTCGAAGTTCCAGAGGTGAGGTGTGATCAGCCTCGAGACGCCTCAGCGGAAATGGGCCTCATCTCGCCTGGAGGGGAGAACCTCCTGGATTTTCTCGAGTTGCGGCAGGTCTTCTCGAGTTATGACGGGGACCTCAGGGACACGCTCTGGTGGCCTCAGGAAAGGCCAGTCCCCATGCGAGTTGCTAGGGGACCTCTCGGGATTCCTCTCCCGTCCATGCCGGGGCCTCAGTCCTTGTGTGGAGTCGGGGCCGGAACCTGAGGATTCCTCTCCAGTGTTGCTATGAATCTTGGGGTACTTCTGAGGCTCCCCAGGGGAGTCAGGCCTCGTCTCGAGTGGGAGCATGAACGTGCGCTTTCCTCCCGAGCTGCAGCAGTAGTGTTACGCTTCCTGTCACGTGGATCAAGGGATCTGTGGCTTTCCCTCGAGGCTGTCCCTCGAGGCTTTCCCACGAGGCTTTCCCACAGGGCTGTGCCACGTGCCACCTTGGTGTGAGTCGATCCTCGGCGTGAAAGACGAGCCGGTGAAGGGAAAAGAGGTTCCTCTGGCATGGACTGAGACATCTGGGGAACTCTTGGAATGGTGGCACGACCCTGGAGTTCCTCTCGCCGTTCCTGTTGAGAGGGCCTCCTCTTGAGATGCGACGGGAACGCCGGGAACTCTTTCCCGACGAAGCAGGGAAAGGATCCCTCATCTCGAGCTACGAGGCGGAAACGGGGCTCCTCTGGATGTGGGCGGGACCCTCGTGATTCCTCTCGAGTGGAGACGGGTATGTCGGGGAACTTCTTGATTTGCACCAAGGGTGTGAAGGACCCTTTCGAAGTTCCAGAGGTGAGGTGTGATCAGCCTCGAGACGCCTCAGCGGAAATGGGCCTCATCTCGCCTGGAGGGGAGAACCTCCTGGATTTTCTCGAGTTGCGGCAGGTCTTCTCGAGTTACGACGGGGACCTCAGGGACACGCTCTGGTGGCCTCAGGAAAGGCCAGTCCCCATGCGAGTTGCTAGGGGACCTCTCGGGATTCCTCTCCCGTCCATGCCGGGGCCTCAGTCCTTGTGTGGAGTCGGGGCCGGAACCTGAGGATTCCTCTCCAGTGTTGCTATGAATCTTGGGGTACTTCTGAGGCTCCCCAGGGGAGTCAGGCCTCGTCTCGAGTGGGAGCATGAACGTGCGCTTTCCTCCCGAGCTGCAGCAGTAGTGTTACGCTTCCTGTCACGTGGATCAAGGGATCTGTGGCTTTCCCTCGAGGCTGTCCCTCGAGGCTGTCCCTCGAGGCTTTCCCACGAGGCTTTCCCACAGGGCTGTGCCACGTGCCACCTTGGTGTGAGTCGATCCTCGGCGTGAAAGACGAGCCGGTGAAGGGAAAAGAGGTTCCTCTGGAATGGACTGAGACATCTGGGGAACTCTTGGAATGGTGGCACGACCCTGGAGTTCCTCTCGCCGTTCCTGTTGAGAGGGCCTCCTCTTGAGATGCGACGGGAACGCCGGGAACTCTTTCCCGACGAAGCAGGGAAAGGATCCCTCATCTCGAGCTACGAGGCGGAAACGGGGCTCCTCTGGATGTGGGCGGGACCCTCGTGATTCCTCTCGAGTGGAGACGGGTATGTCGGGGAACTTCTTGATTTGCACCAAGGGTGTGAAGGACCCTTTCGAAGTTCCAGAGGTGAGGTGTGATCAGCCTTGAGACGCCTCAGCGGAAAAGAGCCTCATCTCGCCTGGAGCGGAGAACCTCCTGGATTTTCTCGAGTTGCGGCAGGTCTTCTCGAGTTACGATGGGGACCTCAGGGACCCGCACTTGTGGCCTCAGGAAAGGCCAGTTCCCATGCGAGTTGCTAGGGGACCTCTCGGGATTTCTCTCCCGTCCATGCCGGGGCCTCAGTCCTTGTGTGGAGTCGGGGCCGGAACCTGAGGATTCCTCTCCAGTGTTGCCATGGATCTTGGGGTGCTTCTGAGTCTCCCCAGGGGAGTCAGGCCTCGTCTCGAGTGGGGGCATGCACGTGCGCTTTCCTCCCGAGCTGCAGCAGTAGTGTCACGCTTCCTGTCACGTGGATCAAGGGATCTGTGGCTTTCCCTCGAGGCTGTCCCTCGAGGCTTTCCCACGAGGCTTTCCCACAGGGCTGTGCCACGTGCCACCTTGGTGTGAGTCGATCCTCGGCGTGAAAGACGAGCCGGTGAAGGGAAAAGAGGTTCCTCTGGAATGGACTGAGACATCTGGGGGACTCTTGGAATGGTGGCACGACCCTGGAGTTCCTCTCGCCGTTCCTGTTGAGAGGGCCTCCTCTTGAGATGCGACGGGAACGCCGGGAACTCTTTCCCGACGAAGCAGGGAAAGGATCCCTCATCTCGAGCTACGAGGCGGAAACGGGGCTCCTCTGGATGTGGGCGGGACCCTCGTGATTCCTCTCGAGTGGAGACGGGTATGTCGGGGAACTTCTTGATTTGCACCAAGGGTGTGAAGGACCCTTTCGAAGTTCCAGAGGTGAGGTGTGATCAGCCTCGAGACGCCTCAGCGGAAATGGGCCTCATCTCGCCTGGAGGGGAGAACCTCCTGGATTTTCTCGAGTTGCGGCATGTCTTCTCGAGTTACGACGGGGACCTCAGGGACACGCTCTGGTGGCCTCAGGAAAGGCCAGTCCCCATGCGAGTTGCTAGGGGACCTCTCGGGATTCCTCTCCCGTCCATGCCGGGGCCTCAGTCCTTGTGTGGAGTCGGGGCCGGAACCTGAGGATTCCTCTCCAGTGTTGCTATGAATCTTGGGGTACTTCTGAGGCTCCCCAGGGGAGTCAGGCCTCGTCTCGAGTGGGAGCATGAACGTGCGCTTTCCTCCCGAGCTGCAGCAGTAGTGTTACGCTTCCTGTCACGTGGATCAAGGGATCTGTGGCTTTCCCTCGAGGCTGTCCCTCGAGGCTGTCCCTCGAGGCTTTCCCACGAGGCTTTCCCACAGGGCTGTGCCACGTGCCACCTTGGTGTGAGTCGATCCTCGGCGTGAAAGACGAGCCGGTGAAGGGAAAAGAGGTTCCTCTGGAATGGACTGAGACATCTGGGGAACTCTTGGAATGGTGGCACGACCCTGGAGTTCCTCTCGCCGTTCCTGTTGAGAGGGCCTCCTCTTGAGATGCGACGGGAACGCCGGGAACTCTTTCCCGACGAAGCAGGGAAAGGATCCCTCATCTCGAGCTACGAGGCGGAAACGGGGCTCCTCTGGATGTGGGCGGGACCCTCGTGATTCCTCTCGAGTGGAGACGGGTATGTCGGGGAACTTCTTGATTTGCACCAAGGGTGTGAAGGACCCTTTCTAAGTTCCAGAGGTGAGGTGTGATCAGCCTTGAGACGCCTCAGCGGAAAAGAGCCTCATCTCGCCTGGAGCGGAGAACCTCCTGGATTTTCTCGAGTTGCGGCAGGTCTTCTCGAGTTACGATGGGGACCTCAGGGACCCGCACTTGTGGCCTCAGGAAAGGCCAGTTCCCATGCGAGTTGCTAGGGGACCTCTCGGGATTCCTCTCCCGTCCATGCCGGGGCCTCAGTCCTTGTGTGGAGTCGGGGCCGGAACCTGAGGATTCCTCTCCAGTGTTGCCATGGATCTTGGGGTGCTTCTGAGTCTCCCCAGGGGAGTCAGGCCTCGTCTCGAGTGGGGGCATGCACGTGCGCTTTCCTCCCGAGCTGCAGCAGTAGTGTCACGCTTCCTGTCACGTGGATCAAGGGATCTGTGGCTTTCCCTCGAGGCTGTCCCTCGAGGCTTTCCCACGAGGCTTTCCCACAGGGCTGTGCCACGTGCCACCTTGGTGTGAGTCGATCCTCGGCGTGAAAGACGAGCCGGTGAAGGGAAAAGAGGTTCCTCTGGAATGGACTGAGACATCTGGGGGACTCTTGGAATGGTGGCACGACCCTGGAGTTCCTCTCGCCGTTCCTGTTGAGAGGGCCTCCTCTTGAGATGCGACGGGAACGCCGGGAACTCTTTCCCGACGAAGCAGGGAAAGGATCCCTCATCTCGAGCTACGAGGCGGAAACGGGGCTCCTCTGGATGTGGGCGGGACCCTCGTGATTCCTCTCGAGTGGAGACGGCTAGGTCGGGGAACTTCTTGATTTGCACCAAGGGTGTGAAGGACCCTTTCGAAGTTCCAGAGGTGAGGTGTGATCAGCCTCGAGACGCCTCAGCGGAAATGGGCCTCATCTCGCCTGGAGGGGAGAACCTCCTGGATTTTCTCGAGTTGCGGCAGGTCTTCTCGAGTTATGACGGGGACCTCAGGGACACGCTCTGGTGGCCTCAGGAAAGGCCAGTCCCCATGCGAGTTGCTAGGGGACCTCTCGGGATTCCTCTCCCGTCCATGCCGGGGCCTCAGTCCTTGTGTGGAGTCGGGGCCGGAACCTGAGGATTCCTCTCCAGTGTTGCTATGAATCTTGGGGTACTTCTGAGGCTCCCCAGGGGAGTCAGGCCTCGTCTCGAGTGGGAGCATGAACGTGCGCTTTCCTCCCGAGCTGCAGCAGTAGTGTTACGCTTCCTGTCACGTGGATCAAGGGATCTGTGGCTTTCCCTCGAGGCTGTCCCTCGAGGCTGTCCCTCGAGGCTTTCCCACGAGGCTTTCCCACAGGGCTGTGCCACGTGCCACCTTGGTGTGAGTCGATCCTCGGCGTGAAAGACGAGCCGGTGAAGGGAAAAGAGGTTCCTCTGGAATGGACTGAGACATCTGGGGAACTCTTGGAATGGTGGCACGACCCTGGAGTTCCTCTCGCCGTTCCTGTTGAGAGGGCCTCCTCTTGAGATGCGACGGGAACGCCGGGAACTCTTTCCCGACGAAGCAGGGAAAGGATCCCTCATCTCGAGCTACGAGGCGGAAACGGGGCTCCTCTGGATGTGGGCGGGACCCTCGTGATTCCTCTCGAGTGGAGACGGGTATGTCGGGGAACTTCTTGATTTGCACCAAGGGTGTGAAGGACCCTTTCGAAGTTCCAGAGGTGAGGTGTGATCAGCCTTGAGACGCCTCAGCGGAAAAGAGCCTCATCTCGCCTGGAGCGGAGAACCTCCTGGATTTTCTCGAGTTGCGGCAGGTCTTCTCGAGTTACGATGGGGACCTCAGGGACCCGCACTTGTGGCCTCAGGAAAGGCCAGTTCCCATGCGAGTTGCTAGGGGACCTCTCGGGATTCCTCTCCCGTCCATGCCGGGGCCTCAGTCCTTGTGTGGAGTCGGGGCCGGAACCTGAGGATTCCTCTCCAGTGTTGCCATGGATCTTGGGGTGCTTCTGAGTCTCCCCAGGGGAGTCAGGCCTCGTCTCGAGTGGGGGCATGCACGTGCGCTTTCCTCCCGAGCTGCAGCAGTAGTGTCACGCTTCCTGTCACGTGGATCAAGGGATCTGTGGCTTTCCCTCGAGGCTGTCCCTCGAGGCTTTCCCACGAGGCTTTCCCACAGGGCTGTGCCACGTGCCACCTTGGTGTGAGTCGATCCTCGGCGTGAAAGACGAGCCGGTGAAGGGAAAAGAGGTTCCTCTGGAATGGACTGAGACATCTGGGGGACTCTTGGAATGGTGGCACGACCCTGGAGTTCCTCTCGCCGTTCCTGTTGAGAGGGCCTCCTCTTGAGATGCGACGGGAACGCCGGGAACTCTTTCCCGACGAAGCAGGGAAAGGATCCCTCATCTCGAGCTACGAGGCGGAAACGGGGCTCCTCTGGATGTGGGCGGGACCCTCGTGATTCCTCTCGAGTGGAGACGGGTATGTCGGGGAACTTCTTGATTTGCACCAAGGGTGTGAAGGACCCTTTCGAAGTTCCAGAGGTGAGGTGTGATCAGCCTCGAGACGCCTCAGCGGAAATGGGCCTCATCTCGCCTGGAGGGGAGAACCTCCTGGATTTTCTCGAGTTGCGGCAGGTCTTCTCGAGTTACGACGGGGACCTCAGGGACACGCTCTGGTGGCCTCAGGAAAGGCCAGTCCCCATGCGAGTTGCTAGGGGACCTCTCGGGATTCCTCTCCCGTCCATGCCGGGGCCTCAGTCCTTGTGTGGAGTCGGGGCCGGAACCTGAGGATTCCTCTCCAGTGTTGCTATGAATCTTGGGGTACTTCTGAGGCTCCCCAGGGGAGTCAGGCCTCGTCTCGAGTGGGAGCATGAACGTGCGCTTTCCTCCCGAGCTGCAGCAGTAGTGTTACGCTTCCTGTCACGTGGATCAAGGGATCTGTGGCTTTCCCTCGAGGCTGTCCATAGAGGCTTTCCCACGAGGTTTCCCACAGGGCTGTGCCACGTGCCACCTTGGTGTGAGTCGATCCTCGGCGTGAAAGACGAGCCGGTGAAGGGAAAAGAGGTTCCTCTGGCATGGACTGAGACATCTGGGGAACTCTTGGAATGGTGGCACGACCCTGGAGTTCCTCTCGCCGTTCCTGTTGAGAGGGCCTCCTCTTGAGATGCGACGGGAACGCCGGGAACTCTTTCCCGACGAAGCAGGGAAAGGATCCCTCATCTCGAGCTACGAGGCGGAAACGGGGCTCCTCTGGATGTGGGCGGGACCCTCGTGATTCCTCTCGAGTGGAGACGGGTATGTCGGGGAACTTCTTGATTTGCACCAAGGGTGTGAAGGACCCTTTCGAAGTTCCAGAGGTGAGGTGTGATCAGCCTTGAGACGCCTCAGCGGAAAAGAGCCTCATCTCGCCTGGAGCGGAGAACCTCCTGGATTTTCTCGAGTTGCGGCAGGTCTTCTCGAGTTACGATGGGGACCTCAGGGACCCGCACTTGTGGCCTCAGGAAAGGCCAGTTCCCATGCGAGTTGCTAGGGGACCTCTCGGGATTCCTCTCCCGTCCATGCCGGGGCCTCAGTCCTTGTGTGGAGTCGGGGCCGGAACCTGAGGATTCCTCTCCAGTGTTGCCATGGATCTTGGGGTGCTTCTGAGTCTCCCCAGGGGAGTCAGGCCTCGTCTCGAGTGGGGGCATGCACGTGCGCTTTCCTCCCGAGCTGCAGCAGTAGTGTCACGCTTCCTGTCACGTGGATCAAGGGATCTGTGGCTTTCCCTCGAGGCTGTCCCTCGAGGCTTTCCCACGAGGCTTTCCCACAGGGCTGTGCCACGTGCCACCTTGGTGTGAGTCGATCCTCGGCGTGAAAGACGAGCCGGTGAAGGGAAAAGAGGTTCCTCTGGAATGGACTGAGACATCTGGGGGACTCTTGGAATGGTGGCACGACCCTGGAGTTCCTCTCGCCGTTCCTGTTGAGAGGGCCTCCTCTTGAGATGCGACGGGAACGCCGGGAACTCTTTCCCGACGAAGCAGGGAAAGGATCCCTCATCTCGAGCTACGAGGCGGAAACGGGGCTCCTCTGGATGTGGGCGGGACCCTCGTGATTCCTCTCGAGTGGAGACGGGTATGTCGGGGAACTTCTTGATTTGCACCAAGGGTGTGAAGGACCCTTTCGAAGTTCCAGAGGTGAGGTGTGATCAGCCTCGAGACGCCTCAGCGGAAATGGGCCTCATCTCGCCTGGAGGGGAGAACCTCCTGGATTTTCTCGAGTTGCGGCATGTCTTCTCGAGTTACGACGGGGACCTCAGGGACACGCTCTGGTGGCCTCAGGAAAGGCCAGTCCCCATGCGAGTTGCTAGGGGACCTCTCGGGATTCCTCTCCCGTCCATGCCGGGGCCTCAGTCCTTGTGTGGAGTCGGGGCCGGAACCTGAGGATTCCTCTCCAGTGTTGCTATGAATCTTGGGGTACTTCTGAGGCTCCCCAGGGGAGTCAGGCCTCGTCTCGAGTGGGAGCATGAACGTGCGCTTTCCTCCCGAGCTGCAGCAGTAGTGTTACGCTTCCTGTCACGTGGATCAAGGGATCTGTGGCTTTCCCTCGAGGCTGTCCCTCGAGGCTGTCCCTCGAGGCTTTCCCACGAGGCTTTCCCACAGGGCTGTGCCACGTGCCACCTTGGTGTGAGTCGATCCTCGGCGTGAAAGACGAGCCGGTGAAGGGAAAAGAGGTTCCTCTGGAATGGACTGAGACATCTGGGGAACTCTTGGAATGGTGGCACGACCCTGGAGTTCCTCTCGCCGTTCCTGTTGAGAGGGCCTCCTCTTGAGATGCGACGGGAACGCCGGGAACTCTTTCCCGACGAAGCAGGGAAAGGATCCCTCATCTCGAGCTACGAGGCGGAAACGGGGCTCCTCTGGATGTGGGCGGGACCCTCGTGATTCCTCTCGAGTGGAGACGGGTATGTCAGGGAACTTCTTGATTTGCACCAAGGGTGTGAAGGACCCTTTCGAAGTTCCAGAGGTGAGGTGTGATCAGCCTTGAGACGCCTCAGCGGAAAAGAGCCTCATCTCGCCTGGAGCGGAGAACCTCCTGGATTTTCTCGAGTTGCGGCAGGTCTTCTCGAGTTACGATGGGGACCTCAGGGACCCGCACTTGTGGCCTCAGGAAAGGCCAGTTCCCATGCGAGTTGCTAGGGGACCTCTCGGGATTCCTCTCCCGTCCATGCCGGGGCCTCAGTCCTTGTGTGGAGTCGGGGCCGGAACCTGAGGATTCCTCTCCAGTGTTGCCATGGATCTTGGGGTGCTTCTGAGTCTCCCCAGGGGAGTCAGGCCTCGTCTCGAGTGGGGGCATGCACGTGCGCTTTCCTCCCGAGCTGCAGCAGTAGTGTCACGCTTCCTGTCACGTGGATCAAGGGATCTGTGGCTTTCCCTCGAGGCTGTCCCTCGAGGCTTTCCCACGAGGCTTTCCCACAGGGCTGTGCCACGTGCCACCTTGGTGTGAGTCGATCCTCGGCGTGAAAGACGAGCCGGTGAAGGGAAAAGAGGTTCCTCTGGAATGGACTGAGACATCTGGGGGACTCTTGGAATGGTGGCACGACCCTGGAGTTCCTCTCGCCGTTCCTGTTGAGAGGGCCTCCTCTTGAGATGCGACGGGAACGCCGGGAACTCTTTCCCGACGAAGCAGGGAAAGGATCCCTCATCTCGAGCTACGAGGCGGAAACGGGGCTCCTCTGGATGTGGGCGGGACCCTCGTGATTCCTCTCGAGTGGAGACGGGTATGTCGGGGAACTTCTTGATTTGCACCAAGGGTGTGAAGGACCCTTTCGAAGTTCCAGAGGTGAGGTGTGATCAGCCTCGAGACGCCTCAGCGGAAATGGGCCTCATCTCGCCTGGAGGGGAGAACCTCCTGGATTTTCTCGAGTTGCGGCAGGTCTTCTCGAGTTATGACGGGGACCTCAGGGACACGCTCTGGTGGCCTCAGGAAAGGCCAGTCCCCATGCGAGTTGCTAGGGGACCTCTCGGGATTCCTCTCCCGTCCATGCCGGGGCCTCAGTCCTTGTGTGGAGTCGGGGCCGGAACCTGAGGATTCCTCTCCAGTGTTGCTATGAATCTTGGGGTACTTCTGAGGCTCCCCAGGGGAGTCAGGCCTCGTCTCGAGTGGGAGCATGAACGTGCGCTTTCCTCCCGAGCTGCAGCAGTAGTGTTACGCTTCCTGTCACGTGGATCAAGGGATCTGTGGCTTTCCCTCGAGGCTGTCCATAGAGGCTTTCCCACGAGGCTTTCCCACAGGGCTGTGCCACGTGCCACCTTGGTGTGAGTCGATCCTCGGCGTGAAAGACGAGCCGGTGAAGGGAAAAGAGGTTCCTCTGGCATGGACTGAGACATCTGGGGAACTCTTGGAATGGTGGCACGACCCTGGAGTTCCTCTCGCCGTTCCTGTTGAGAGGGCCTCCTCTTGAGATGCGACGGGAACGCCGGGAACTCTTTCCCGACGAAGCAGGGAAAGGATCCCTCATCTCGAGCTACGAGGCGGAAACGGGGCTCCTCTGGATGTGGGCGGGACCCTCGTGATTCCTCTCGAGTGGAGACGGGTATGTCGGGGAACTTCTTGATTTGCACCAAGGGTGTGAAGGACCCTTTCGAAGTTCCAGAGGTGAGGTGTGATCAGCCTTGAGACGCCTCAGCGGAAAAGAGCCTCATCTCGCCTGGAGCGGAGAACCTCCTGGATTTTCTCGAGTTGCGGCAGGTCTTCTCGAGTTACGATGGGGACCTCAGGGACCCGCACTTGTGGCCTCAGGAAAGGCCAGTTCCCATGCGAGTTGCTAGGGGACCTCTCGGGATTCCTCTCCCATCCATGCCGGGGCCTCAGTCCTTGTGTGGAGTCGGGGCCGGAACCTGAGGATTCCTCTCCAGTGTTGCCATGGATCTTGGGGTGCTTCTGAGTCTCCCCAGGGGAGTCAGGCCTCGTCTCGAGTGGGGGCATGCACGTGCGCTTTCCTCCCGAGCTGCAGCAGTAGTGTCACGCTTCCTGTCACGTGGATCAAGGGATCTGTGGCTTTCCCTCGAGGCTGTCCCTCGAGGCTTTCCCACGAGGCTTTCCCACAGGGCTGTGCCACGTGCCACCTTGGTGTGAGTCGATCCTCGGCGTGAAAGACGAGCCGGTGAAGGGAAAAGAGGTTCCTCTGGAATGGACTGAGACATCTGGGGGACTCTTGGAATGGTGGCACGACCCTGGAGTTCCTCTCGCCGTTCCTGTTGAGAGGGCCTCCTCTTGAGATGCGACGGGAACGCCGGGAACTCTTTCCCGACGAAGCAGGGAAAGGATCCCTCATCTCGAGCTACGAGGCGGAAACAGGGCTCCTCTGGATGTGGGCGGGACCCTCGTGATTCCTCTCGAGTGGAGACGGGTATGTCGGGGAACTTCTTGATTTGCACCAAGGGTGTGAAGGACCCTTTCGAAGTTCCAGAGGTGAGGTGTGATCAGCCTCGAGACGCCTCAGCGGAAATGGGCCTCATCTCGCCTGGAGGGGAGAACCTCCTGGATTTTCTCGAGTTGCGGCAGGTCTTCTCGAGTTACGACGGGGACCTCAGGGACACGCTCTGGTGGCCTCAGGAAAGGCCAGTCCCCATGCGAGTTGCTAGGGGACCTCTCGGGATTCCTCTCCCGTCCATGCCGGGGCCTCAGTCCTTGTGTGGAGTCGGGGCCGGAACCTGAGGATTCCTCTCCAGTGTTGCTATGAATCTTGGGGTACTTCTGAGGCTCCCCAGGGGAGTCAGGCCTCGTCTCGAGTGGGAGCATGAACGTGCGCTTTCCTCCCGAGCTGCAGCAGTAGTGTTACGCTTCCTGTCACGTGGATCAAGGGATCTGTGGCTTTCCCTCGAGGCTGTCCCTCGAGGCTGTCCCTCGAGGCTTTCCCACGAGGCTTTCCCACAGGGCTGTGCCACGTGCCACCTTGGTGTGAGTCGATCCTCGGCGTGAAAGACGAGCCGGTGAAGGGAAAAGAGGTTCCTCTGGAATGGACTGAGACATCTGGGGGACTCTTGGAATGGTGGCACGACCCTGGAGTTCCTCTCGCCGTTCCTGTTGAGAGGGCCTCCTCTTGAGATGCGACGGGAACGCCGGGAACTCTTTCCCGACGAAGCAGGGAAAGGATCCCTCATCTCGAGCTACGAGGCGGAATCGGGGCTCCTCTGGATGTGGGCGGAGCCCTCGTGATTCCTCTCGAGTGGAGACGGCTATGTCGGGGAACTTCTTGATTTGCACCAAGGGTGTGAAGGACCCTTTCGAAGTTCCAGAGGTGAGGTGTGATCAGCCTGGAGACGCCTCAGCGGAAATGGGCCTCATCTCGCCTGGAGGGGAGAACCTCCTGGATTTTCTCCAGTTGCGGCAGGTCTTCTCGAGTTACGACGGGGACCTCAGGGACCCGCTCTGGTGGCCTCAGGAAAGGCCAGTCCCCATGCGAGTTGCTAGGGGACCTCTCGGGATTCCTCTCCCGTCCATGCCGGGGCCTCAGTCCTTGTGTGGAGTCGGGGCCGGAACCTGAGGATTCCTCTCCAGTGTTGCCATGGATCTTGGGGTGCTTCTGAGTCTCCCCAGGGGAGTCAGGCCTCGTCTCGAGTGGGGGCATGCACGTGCGCTTTCCTCCCGAGCTGTAGCAGTAGTGTCACGCTTCCTGTCACGTGGATCAAGGGATCTGTGGCTTTCCCTCGAGGCTGTCCCTCGAGGCTTTCCCACGAGGCTTTCCCACAGGGCTGTGCCACGTGCCACCTTGGTGTGAGTCGATCCTCGGCGTGAAAGACGAGCCGGTGAAGGGAAAAGAGGTTCCTCTGGAATGGACTGAGACATCTGGGGGACTCTTGGAATGGTGGCACGACCCTGGAGTTCCTCGCGCCGTTCCTGTTGAGAGGGCCTCCTCTTGAGATGCGACGGGAACGCCGGGAACTCTTTCCCGACGAAGCAGGGAAAGGATCCCTCATCTCGAGCTACGAGGCGGAAACGGGGCTCCTCTGGATGTGGGCGGGACCCTCGTGATTCCTCTCGAGTGGAGACGGGTATGTCGGGGAACTTCTTGATTTGCACCAAGGGTGTGAAGGACCCTTTCGAAGTTCCAGAGGTGAGGTGTGATCAGCCTCGAGACGCCTCAGCGGAAATGGGCCTCATCTCGCCTGGAGGGGAGAACCTCCTGGATTTTCTCGAGTTGCGGCAGGTCTTCTCGAGTTACGACGGGGACCTCAGGGACACGCTCTGGTGGCCTCAGGAAAGGCCAGTCCCCATGCGAGTTGCTAGGGGACCTCTCGGGATTCCTCTCCCGTCCATGCCGGGGCCTCAGTCCTTGTGTGGAGTCGGGGCCGGAACCTGAGGATTCCTCTCCAGTGTTGCTATGAATCTTGGGGTACTTCTGAGGCTCCCCAGGGGAGTCAGGCCTCGTCTCGAGTGGGAGCATGAACGTGCGCTTTCCTCCCGAGCTGCAGCAGTAGTGTTACGCATCCTGTCACGTGGATCAAGGGATCTGTGGCTTTCCCTCGAGGCTGTCCCTCGAGGCTGTCCCTCGAGGCTTTCCCACGAGGCTTTCCCACAGGGCTGTGCCACGTGCCACCTTGGTGTGAGTCGATCCTCGGCGTGAAAGACGAGCCGGTGAAGGGAAAAGAGGTTCCTCTGGAATGGACTGAGACATCTGGGGGACTCTTGGAATGGTGGCACGACCCTGGAGTTCCTCTCGCCGTTCCTGTTGAGAGGGCCTCCTCTTGAGATGCGACGGGAACGCCGGGAACTCTTTCCCGACGAAGCAGGGAAAGGATCCCTCATCTCGAGCTACGAGGCGGAAACGGGGCTCCTCTGGATGTGGGCGGGACCCTCGTGATTCCTCTCGAGTGGAGACGGCTAGGTCGGGGAACTTCTTGATTTGCACCAAGGGTGTGAAGGACCCTTTCGAAGTTCCAGAGGTGAGGTGTGATCAGCCTTGAGACGCTTCAGCGGAAAAGAGCCTCATCTCGCCTGGAGCGGAGAACCTCCTGGATTTTCTCGAGTTGCGGCAGGTCTTCTCGAGTTACGATGGGGACCTCAGGGACCCGCACTTGTGGCCTCAGGAAAGGCCAGTTCCCATGCGAGTTGCTAGGGGACCTCTCGGGATTCCTCTCCCGTTCATGCCGGGGCCTCAGTCCTTGTGTGGAGTCGGGGCCGGAACCTGAGGATTCCTCTCCAGTGTTGCCATGGATCTTGGGGTGCTTCTGAGTCTCCACAGGGGAGTCAGGCCTCGTCTCGAGTGGGGGCATGCACGTGCGCTTTCCTCCCGAGCTGCAGCAGTAGTGTCACGCTTCCTGTCACGTGGATCAAGGGATCTGTGGCTTTCCCTCGAGGCTGTCCCTCGAGGCTTTCCCACGAGGCTTTCCCACAGGGCTGTGCCACGTGCCACCTTGGTGTGAGTCGATCCTCGGCGTGAAAGACGAGCCGGTGAAGGGAAAAGAGGTTCCTCTGGAATGGACTGAGACATCTGGGGGACTCTTGGAATGGTGGCACGACCCTGGAGTTCCTCTCGCCGTTCCTGTTGAGAGGGCCTCCTCTTGAGTTGCGACGGGAATGCCGGGAAATCTTTCCCGACGAAGCAGGGAAAGGATCCCTCATCTCGAGCTACGAGGCGGAAACGGGGCTCCTCTGGATGTGGGCGGGACCCACGTGATTCCTCTCGAGTGGAGACGGCTAGGTCGGGGAACTTCTTGATTTGCACCAAGGGTGTGAAGGACCCTTTCGAAGTTCCAGAGGTGAGGTGTGATCAGCCTCGAGACGCCTCAGCGGAAATGGGCCTCATCTCGCCTGGAGGGGAGAACCTCCTGGATTTTCTCCAGTTGCGGCAGTTCTTCTCGAGTTACGACGGGGACCTCAGGGACCCGCTCTGGTGGCCTCAGGAAAGGCCAGTCCCCATGCGAGTTGCTAGGGGACCTCTCGGGATTCCTCTCCCGTCCATGCCGGGGCCTCAGTCCTTGTGTGGAGTCGGGGCCGGAACCTGAGGATTCCTCTCCAGTGTTGCCATGGATCTTGGGGTGCTTCTGAGTCTCCCCAGGGGAGTCAGGCCTCGTCTCGAGTGGGGGCATGCACGTGCGCTTACCTCCCGAGCTGCAGCAGTAGTGTCACGCTTCCTGTCACGTGGATCAAGGGATCTGTGGCTTTCCCTCGAGGCTGTCCCTCGAGGCTTTCCCACGAGGCTTTCCCACAGGGCTGTGCCACGTGCCACCTTGGTGTGAGTCGATCCTCGGCGTGAAAGACGAGCTGGTGAAGGGAAAAGAGGTTCCTCTGGAATGGAATGAGACATCTGGGGGACTCTTGGAATGGTGGCACGACCCTGGAGTTCCTCTCGCCGTTCCTGTTGAGAGGGCCTCCTCTTGAGATGCGACGGGAACGCCGGGAACTCTTTCCCAACGAAGCAGGGAAAGGATCCCTCATCTCGAGCTACGAGGCGGAAACGGGGCTCCTCTGGATGTGGTCGGAGCCCTCGTGATTCCTCTCGAGTGGAGACGGTTATGTCGGGGAACTTCTTGATTTGCACCAAGGGTGTGAAGGACCCTTTCGAAGTTCCAGAGGTGAGGTGTGATCAGCCTGGAGACGCCTCAGCGGAAATGGGCCTCATCTCGCCTGGAGGGGAGAACCTCCTGGATTTTCTCGAGTTGCGGCAGGTCTTCTCGAGTTACGACGGGGACCTCAGGGACCCGCTCTGGTGGCCTCAGGAAAGGCCAGTCCCCATGCGAGTTGCTAGGGGACCTCTCGGGATTCCTCTCCCGTCCATGCCGGGGCCTCAGTCCTTGTGTGGAGTCGGGGCCGGAACCTGAGGATTCCTCTCCAGTGTTGCCATGGATCTTGGGGTGCTTCTGAGTCTCCCCAGGGGAGTCAGGCCTCGTCTCGAGTGGGGGCATGAACGTGCGCTTTCCTCCCGAGCTGCAGCAGTAGTGTTACGCTTCCTGTCACGTGGATCAAGGGATCTGTGGCTTTCCCTCGAGGCTGTCCCTCGAGGCTTTCCCACGAGGCTTTCCCACAGGGCTGTGCCACGTGCCACCTTGGTGTGAGTCGATCCTCGGCGTGAAAGACGAGCCGGTGAAGGGAAAAGAGGTTCCTCTGGAATGGACTGAGACATCTGGGGGACTCTTGGAATGGTGGCACGACCCTGGAGTTCCTCTCGCCGTTCCTGTTGAGAGGGCCTCCTCTTGAGATGCGTAGGGAACGCCGGGAACTCTTTCCCGACGAAGCAGGGAAAGGATCCCTCATCTCGAGCTACGAGGCGGAAACGGGGCTCCTCTGGATGTGGGCGGGACCCTCGTGATTCCTCTCGAGTGGAGACGGCTAGGTCGGGGAACTTCTTGATTTGCACCAAGGGTGTGAAGGACCCTTTCGAAGTTCCAGAGGTGAGGTGTGATCAGCCTCGAGACGCGTCAGTGGAAATGGGCCTCATCTCGCCTGGAGGGGAGAACCTCCTGGATTTTCTCGAGTTGCGGCAGGTCTTCTCGAGTTACGACGGGGACCTCAGGGACCCGCTCTGGTGGCCTCAGGAAAGGCCAGTCCCCATGCGAGTTGCTAGGGGACCTCTCGGGATTCCTCTCCCGTCCATGCCGGGGCCTCAGTCCTTGTGTGGAGTCGGGGCCGGAACCTGAGGATTCCTCTCCAGTGTTGCCATGGATCTTGGGGTGCTTCTGAGTCTCCCCAGGGGAGTCAGGCATCGTCTCGAGTGGGGGCATGCACGTGCGATTACCTCCCGAGCTGCAGCAGTAGTGTCACGCTTCCTGTCACGTGGATCAAGGGATCTGTGGCTTTCCCTCGAGGCTGTCCCTCGAGGCTTTCCCACGAGGCTTTCCCACAGGGCTGTGCCACGTGCCACCTTGGTGTGAGTCGATCCTCGGCGTGAAAGACGAGCCGGTGAAGGGAAAAGAGGTTCCTCTGGAATGGACTGAGACATCTGGGGGACTCTTGGAATGGTGGCACGACCCTGGAGTTCCTCTCGCCGTTCCTGTTGAGAGGGCCTCCTCTTGAGATGCGACGGGAACGCCAGGAACTCTTTCCCGACGAAGCAGGGAAAGGATCCCTCATCTCGAGCTACGAGGCGGAAACGGGGCTCCTCTGGATGTGGGCGGGACCCTCGTGATTCCTCTCGAGTGGAGACGGGTATGTCGGGGAACTTCTTGATTTGCACCAAGGGTGTGAAGGACCCTTTCGAAGTTCCAGAGGTGAGGTGTGATCAGCCTCGAGACGCCTCAGCGGAAATGGGCCTCATCTCGCCTGGAGGGGAGAACCTCCTGGATTTTCTCGAGTTGCGGCAGGTCTTCTCGAGTTACGACGGGGACCTCAGGGACACGCTCTGGTGGCCTCAGGAAAGGCCAGTCCCCATGCGAGTTGCTAGGGGACCTCTCGGGATTCCTCTCCCGTCCATGCCGGGGCCTCAGTCCTTGTGTGGAGTCGGGGCCGGAACCTGAGGATTCCTCTCCAGTGTTGCTATGAATCTTGGGGTACTTCTGAGGCTCCCCAGGGGAGTCAGGCCTCGTCTCGAGTGGGAGCATGAACGTGCGCTTTCCTCCCGAGCTGCAGCAGTAGTGTTACGCTTCCTGTCACGTGGATCAAGGGATCTGTGGCTTTCCCTCGAGGCTGTCCCTCGAGGCTGTCCCTCGAGGCTTTCCCACGAGGCTTTCCCACAGGGCTGTGCCACGTGCCACCTTGGTGTGAGTCGATCCTCGGCGTGAAAGACGAGCCGGTGAAGGGAAAAGAGGTTCCTCTGGAATGGACTGAGACATCTGGGGGACTCTTGGAATGGTGGCACGACCCTGGAGTTCCTCTCGCCGTTCCTGTTGAGAGGGCCTCCTCTTGAGATGCGACGGGAACGCCGGGAACTCTTTCCCGACGAAGCAGGGAAAGGATCCCTCATCTCGAGCTACGAGGCGGAAACGGGGCTCCTCTGGATGTGGGCGGGACCCTCGTGATTCCTCTCGAGTGGAGACGGCTAGGTCGGGGAACTTCTTGATTTGCACCAAGGGTGTGAAGGACCCTTTCGAAGTACCAGAGGTGAGGTGTGATCAGCCTTGAGACGCCTCAGCGGAAAAGAGCCTCATCTCGCCTGGAGCGGAGAACCTCCTGGATTTTCTCGAGTTGCGGCAGGTCTTCTCGAGTTACGATGGGGACCTCAGGGACCCGCACTTGTGGCCTCAGGAAAGGCCAGTTCCCATGCGAGTTGCTAGGGGACCTCTCGGGATTCCTCTCCCGTTCATGCCGGGGCCTCAGTCCTTGTGTGGAGTCGGGGCCGGAACCTGAGGATTCCTCTCCAGTGTTGCCATGGATCTTGGGGTGCTTCTGAGTCTCCACAGGGGAGTCAGGCCTCGTCTCGAGTGGGGGCATGCACGTGCGCTTTCCTCCCGAGCTGCAGCAGTAGTGTCACGCTTCCTGTCACGTGGATCAAGGGATCTGTGGCTTTCCCTCGAGGCTGTCCCTCGAGGCTTTCCCACGAGGCTTTCCCACAGGGCTGTGCCACGTGCCACCTTGGTGTGAGTCGATCCTCGGCGTGAAAGACGAGCCGGTGAAGGGAAAAGAGGTTCCTCTGGAATGGACTGAGACATCTGGGGGACTCTTGGAATGGTGGCACGACCCTGGAGTTCCTCTCGCCGTTCCTGTTGAGAGGGCCTCCTCTTGAGTTGCGACGGGAATGCCGGGAAATCTTTCCCGACGAAGCAGGGAAAGGATCCCTCATCTCGAGCTACGAGGCGGAAACGGGGCTCCTCTGGATGTGGGCGGGACCCACGTGATTCCTCTCGAGTGGAGACGGCTAGGTCGGGGAACTTCTTGATTTGCACCAAGGGTGTGAAGGACCCTTTCGAAGTTCCAGAGGTGAGGTGTGATCAGCCTCGAGACGCCTCAGCGGAAATGGGCCTCATCTCGCCTGGAGGGGAGAACCTCCTGGATTTTCTCCAGTTGCGGCAGTTCTTCTCGAGTTACGACGGGGACCTCAGGGACCCGCTCTGGTGGCCTCAGGAAAGGCCAGTCCCCATGCGAGTTGCTAGGGGACCTCTCGGGATTCCTCTCCCGTCCATGCCGGGGCCTCAGTCCTTGTGTGGAGTCGGGGCCGGAACCTGAGGATTCCTCTCCAGTGTTGCCATGGATCTTGGGGTGCTTCTGAGTCTCCCCAGGGGAGTCAGGCCTCGTCTCGAGTGGGGGCATGCACGTGCGCTTACCTCCCGAGCTGCAGCAGTAGTGTCACGCTTCCTGTCACGTGGATCAAGGGATCTGTGGCTTTCCCTCGAGGCTGTCCCTCGAGGCTTTCCCACGAGGCTTTCCCACAGGGCTGTGCCACGTGCCACCTTGGTGTGAGTCGATCCTCGGCGTGAAAGACGAGCTGGTGAAGGGAAAAGAGGTTCCTCTGGAATGGAATGAGACATCTGGGGGACTCTTGGAATGGTGGCACGACCCTGGAGTTCCTCTCGCCGTTCCTGTTGAGAGGGCCTCCTCTTGAGATGCGACGGGAACGCCGGGAACTCTTTCCCAACGAAGCAGGGAAAGGATCCCTCATCTCGAGCTACGAGGCGGAAACGGGGCTCCTCTGGATGTGGGCGGAGCCCTCGTGATTCCTCTCGAGTGGAGACGGTTATGTCGGGGAACTTCTTGATTTGCACCAAGGGTGTGAAGGACCCTTTCGAAGTTCCAGAGGTGAGGTGTGATCAGCCTGGAGACGCCTCAGCGGAAATGGGCCTCATCTCGCCTGGAGGGGAGAACCTCCTGGATTTTCTCGAGTTGCGGCAGGTCTTCTCGAGTTACGACGGGGACCTCAGGGACCCGCTCTGGTGGCCTCAGGAAAGGCCAGTCCCCATGCGAGTTGCTAGGGGACCTCTCGGGATTCCTCTCCCGTCCATGCCGGGGCCTCAGTCCTTGTGTGGAGTCGGGGCCGGAACCTGAGGATTCCTCTCCAGTGTTGCCATGGATCTTGGGGTGCTTCTGAGTCTCCCCAGGGGAGTCAGGCCTCGTCTCGAGTGGGGGCATGAACGTGCGCTTTCCTCCCGAGCTGCAGCAGTAGTGTTACGCTTCCTGTCACGTGGATCAAGGGATCTGTGGCTTTCCCTCGAGGCTGTCCCTCGAGGCTTTCCCACGAGGCTTTCCCACAGGGCTGTGCCATGTGCCACCTTGGTGTGAGTCGATCCTCGGCGTGAAAGACGAGCCGGTGAAGGGAAAAGAGTTTCCTCTGGAATGGACTGAGACATCTGGGGGACTCTTGGAATGGTGGCACGACCCTGGAGTTCCTCTCGCCGTTCCTGTTGAGAGGGCCTCCTCTTGAGATGCGACGGGAACGCCGGGAACTCTTTCCCGACGAAGCAGGGAAAGGATCCCTCATCTCGAGCTACGAGGCGGAAACGGGGCTCCTCTGGATGTGGGCGGGACCCTCGTGATTCCTCTCGAGTGGAGACGGCTAGGTCGGGGAACTTCTTGATTTGCACCAAGGGTGTGAAGGACCCTTTCGAAGTTCCAGAGGTGAGGTGTGATCAGCCTCGAGACGCGTCAGTGGAAATGGGCCTCATCTCGCCTGGAGGGGAGAACCTCCTGGATTTTCTCGAGTTGCGGCAGGTCTTCTCGAGTTACGACGGGGACCTCAGGGACCCGCTCTGGTGGCCTCAGGAAAGGCCAGTCCCCATGCGAGTTGCTAGGGGACCTCTCGGGATTCCTCTCCCGTCCATGCCGGGGCCTCAGTCCTTGTGTGGAGTCGGGGCCGGAACCTGAGGATTCCTCTCCAGTGTTGCCATGGATCTTGGGGTGCTTCTGAGTCTCCCCAGGGGAGTCAGGCATCGTCTCGAGTGGGGGCATGCACGTGCGATTACCTCCCGAGCTGCAGCAGTAGTGTCACGCTTCCTGTCACGTGGATCAAGGGATCTGTGACTTTCCCTCGAGGCTGTCCCTCGAGGCTTTCCCACGAGGCTTTCCCACAGGGCTGTGCCACGTGCCACCTTGGTGTGAGTCGATCCTCGGCGTGAAAGACGAGCCGGTGAAGGGAAAAGAGGTTCCTCTGGAATGGACTGAGACATCTGGGGGACTCTTGGAATGGTGGCACGACCCTGGAGTTCCTCTCGCCGTTCCTGTTGAGAGGGCCTCCTCTTGAGATGCGACGGGAACGCCAGGAACTCTTTCCCGACGAAGCAGGGAAAGGATCCCTCATCTTGAGCTACGAGGCGGAAACGGGGCTCCTCTGGATGTGGGCGGGACCCTCGTGATTCCTCTCGAGTGGAGACGGGTATGTCGGGGAACTTCTTGATTTGCACCAAGGGTGTGAAGGACCCTTTCGAAGTTCCAGAGGTGAGGTGTGATCAGCCTCGAGACGCCTCAGCGGAAATGGGCCTCATTTCGCCTGGAGGGGAGAACCTCCTGGATTTTCTCGAGTTGCGGCAGGTCTTCTCGAGTTACGACGGGGACCTCAGGGACCCGCTCTGGTGGCCTCAGGAAAGGCCAGTCCCCATGCGAGTTGCTAGGGGACCTCTCGGGATTCCTCTCCCGTCCATGCCGGGGCCTCAGTCCTTGTGTGGAGTCGGGGCCGGAACCTGAGGATTCCTCTCCAGTGTTGCCATGGATCTTGGGGTGCTTCTGAGGCTCCCCAGGGGAGTCAGGCCTCGTCTCGAGTGGGGGCATGAACGTGCGCTTTCCTCCCGAGCTGCAGCAGTAGTGTCACGCTTCCTGTCACGTGGATCAAGGGATCTGTGGCTTTCCCTCGAGGCTGTCCCTCGAGGCTTTCCCACGAGGCTTTCCCACAGGGCTGTGCCACGTGCCACCTTGGTGTGAGTCGATCCTCGGCGTGAAAGACGAGCCGGTGAAGGGAAAAGAGGTTCCTCTGGAATGGACTGAGACATCTGGGGGACTCTTGGAATGGTGGCACGACCCTGGAGTTCCTCTCGCCGTTCCTGTTGAGAGGGCCTCCTCTTGAGATGCGACGGGAACGCCGGGAACTCTTTCCCGACGAAGCAGGGAAAGGATCCCTCATCTCGAGCTACGAGGCGGAAACGGGGCTCCTCTGGATGTGTGCGGGACCCACGTGATTCCTCTCGAGTGGAGACGGGTATGTCGGGGAACTTCTTGATTTGCACCAAGGGTGTGAAGGACCCTTTCGAAGTTCCAGAGGTGAGGTGTGATCAGCCTTGAGACGCCTCAGCGGAAAAGAGCCTCATCTCGCCTGGAGCGGAGAACCTCCTGGATTTTCTCGAGTTGCGGCAGGTCTTCTCGAGTTACGATGGGGACCTCAGGGACCCGCACTTGTGGCCTCAGGAAAGGCCAGTTCCCATGCGAGTTGTTAGGGGACCTCTCGGGATTCCTCTCCCGTCCATGCCGGGGCCTCAGTCCTTGTGTGGAGTCGGGGCCGGAACCTGAGGATTCCTCTCCAGTGTTGCCATGGATCTTGGGGTGCTTCTGAGTCTCCCCAGGGGAGTCAGGCCTCGTCTCGAGTGGGGGCATGCACGTGCGCTTTCCTCCCGAGCTGCAGCAGTAGTGTCACGCTTCCTGTCACGTGGATCAAGGGATCTGTGGCTTTCCCTCGAGGCTGTCCCTCGAGCCTTTCCCACGAGGCTTTCCCACAGGGCTGTGCCACGTGCCACCTTGGTGTGAGTCGATCCTCGGCGTGAAAGACGAGCCGGTGAAGGGAAAAGAGGTTCCTCTGGAATGGACTGAGACATCTGGGGGACTCTTGGAATGGTGGCACGACCCTGGAGTTCCTCTCGCCGTTCCTGTTGAGAGGGCCTCCTCTTGAGATGCGACGGGAACGCCGGGAACTCTTTCCCGACGAAGCAGGGAAAGGATCCCTCATCTCGAGCTACGAGGCGGAAACGGGGCTCCTCTGGATGTGGGCGGGACCCTCGTGATTCCTCTCGAGTGGAGACGGGTATGTCGGGGAACTTCTTGATTTGCACCAAGGGTGTGAAGGACCCTTTCGAAGTTCCAGAGGTGAGGTGTCATCAGCCTTGAGACGCCTCAGCGGAAAAGAGCCTCATCTCGCCTGGAGCGGAGAACCTCCTGGATTTTCTCGAGTTGCGGCAGGTCTTCTCGAGTTACGATGGGGACCTCAGGGACCCGCACTTGTGGCCTCAGGAAAGGCCAGTTCCCATGCGAGTTGTTAGGGGACCTCTCGGGATTCCTCTCCCGTCCATGCCGGGGCCTCAGTCCTTGTGTGGAGTCGGGGCCGGAACCTGAGGATTCCTCTCCAGTGTTGCCATGGATCTTGGGGTGCTTCTGAGTCTCCCCAGGGGAGTCAGGCCTCGTCTCGAGTGGGGGCATGCACGTGCGCTTTCCTCCCGAGCTGCAGCAGCAGTGTCACGCTTCCTGTCACGTGGATCAAGGGATCTGTGGCTTTCCCTCGAGGCTGTCCCTCGAGGCTTTCCCACGAGGCTTTCCCACAGGGCTGTGCCACGTGCCACCTTGGTGTGAGTCGATCCTCGGCGTGAAAGACGAGCCGGTGAAGGGAAAAGAGGTTCCTCTGGAATGGACTGAGACATCTGGGGGACTCTTGGAATGGTGGCACGACCCTGGAGTTCCTCTCGCCGTTCCTGTTGAGAGGGCCTCCTCTTGAGATGCGACGGGAACGCCGGGAACTCTTTCCCGACGAAGCAGGGAAAGGATCCCTCATCTCGAGCTACGAGGCGGAAACGGGGCTCCTCTGGATGTGGGCGGGACCCTCGTGATTCCTCTCGAGTGGAGACGGGTATGTCGGGGAACTTCTTGATTTGCACCAAGGGTGTGAAGGACCCTTTCGAAGTTCCAGAGGTGAGGTGTCATCAGCCTTGAGACGCCTCAGCGGAAAAGAGCCTCATCTCGCCTGGAGCGGAGAACCTCCTGGATTTTCTCGAGTTGCGGCAGGTCTTCTCGAGTTACGACGGGGACCTCAGGGACACGCTCTGGTGGCCTCAGGAAAGGCCAGTCCCCATGCGAGTTGCTAGGGGACCTCTCGGGATTCCTCTCCCGTCCATGCCGGGGCCTCAGTCCTTGTGTGGAGTCGGGGCCGGAACCTGAGGATTCCTCTCCAGTGTTGCTATGAATCTTGGGGTACTTCTGAGGCTCCCCAGGGGAGTCTGGCCTCGTCTCGAGTGGGAGCATGAACGTGCGCTTTCCTCCCGAGCTGCAGCAGTAGTGTTACGCTTCCTGTCACGTGGATCAAGGGATCTGTGGCTTTCCCTCGAGGCTGTCCCTCGAGGCTGTACCTCGAGGCTTTCCCACGAGGCTTTCCCACAGGGCTGTGCCACGTGCCACCTTGGTGTGAGTCGATCCTCGGCGTGAAAGACGAGCCGCTGAAGGGAAAAGAGGTTCCTCTGGAATGGACTGAGACATCTGGGGGACTCTTGGAATGGTGGCACGACCCTGGAGTTCCTCTCGCCGTTCCTGTTGAGAGGGCCTCCTCTTGAGATGCGACGGGAACGCCGGGAACTCTTTCCCGACGAAGCAGGGAAAGGATCCCTCATCTCGAGCTACGAGGCGGAAACGGGGCTCCTCTGGATGTGGGCGGGACCCTCGTGATTCCTCTCGAGTGGAGACGGGTATGTCGGGGAACTTCTTGATTTGCACCAAGGGTGTGAAGGACCCTTTCGAAGTTCCAGAGGTGAGGTGTGATCAGCCTCGAGACGCCTCAGCGGAAATGGGCCTCATCTCGCCTGGAGGGGAGAACCTCCTGGATTTTCTCGAGTTGCGGCAGGTCTTCTCGAGTTACGACGGGGACCTCAGGGACACGCTCTGGTGGCCGCAGGAAAGGCCAGTCCCCATGCGAGTTGCTAGGGGACCTCTCGGGATTCCTCTCCCGTCCATGCCGGGGCCTCAGTCCTTGTGTGGAGTCGGGGCCGGAACCTGAGGATTCCTCTCCAGTGTTGCTATGAATCTTGCGGTACTTCTGAGGCTCCCCAGGGGAGTCAGGCCTCGTCTCGAGTGGGAGCATGAACGTGCGCTTTCCTCCCGAGCTGCAGCAGTAGTGTTACGCTTCCTGTCACGTGGATCAAGGGATCTGTGGCTTTCCCTCGAGGCTGTCCCTCGAGGCTGTCCCTCGAGGCTTTCCCACGAGGCTTTCCCACAGGGCTGTGCCACGTGCCACCTTGGTGTGAGTCGATCCTCGGCGTGAAAGACGAGCCGGTGAAGGGAAAAGAGGTTCCTCTGGAATGAACTGAGATATCTGGGGGACTCTTGGAATGGTGGCACGACCCTGGAGTTCCTCTCGCCGTTCCTGTTGAGAGGGCCTCCTCTTGAGATGCGACGGGAACGCCGGGAACTCTTTCCCGACGAAGCAGGGAAAGGATCCCTCATCTCGAGCTACGAGGCGGAAACGGGGCTCCTCTGGATGTGGGCGGGACCCTCGTGATTCCTCTCGAGTGGAGACGGCTAGGTCGGGGAACTTCTTGATTTGCACCAAGGGTGTGAAGGACCCTTTCGAAGTTCCAGAGGTGAGGTGTGATCAGCCTCGAGACGCGTCAGTGGAAATGGGCCTCATCTCGCCTGGAGGGGAGAACCTCCTGGATTTTCTCGAGTTGCGGCAGGTCTTCTCGAGTTACGACGGGGACCTCAGGGACCCGCTCTGGTGGCCTCAGGAAAGGCCAGTCCCCATGCGAGTTGCTAGGGGACCTCTCGGGATTCCTCTCCCGTCCATGCCGGGGCCTCAGTCCTTGTGTGGAGTCGGGGCCGGAACCTGAGGATTCCTCTCCAGTGTTGCCATGGATCTTGGGGTGCTTCTGAGTCTCCCCAGGGGAGTCAGGCCTCGTCTCGAGTGGGGGCATGCACGTGCGCTTACCTCCCGAGCTGCAGCAGTAGTGTCACGCTTCCTGTCACGTGGATCAAGGGATCTGTGGCTTTCCCTCGAGGCTGTCCCTCGAGGCTTTCCCACGAGGCTTTCCCACAGGGCTGTGCCACGTGCCACCTTGGTGTGAGTCGATCCTCGGCGTGAAAGACGAGCCGGTGAAGGGAAAAGAGGTTCCTCTGGAATGGACTGAGACATCTGGGGGACTCTTGGAATGGTGGCACGACCCTGGAGTTCCTCTCGCCGTTCCTGTTGAGAGGGCCTCCTCTTGAGATGCGACGGGAACGCCGGGAACTCTTTCCCGACAAAGCAGGGAAAGGATCCCTCATCTCGAGCTACGAGGCGGAAACGGGGCTCCTCTGGATGTGGGCGGGACCCTCGTGATTCCTCTCGAGTGGAGACGGGTATGTCGGGGAACTTCTTGATTTGCACCAAGGGTGTGAAGGACCCTTTCGAAGTTCCAGAGGTGAGGTGTGATCAGCCTCGAGACGCCTCAGCGGAAATGGGCCTCATCTCGCCTGGAGGGGAGAACCTCCTGGATTTTCTCGAGTTGCGGCAGGTCTTCTCGAGTTACGACGGGGACCTCAGGGACCCGCTCTGGTGGCCTCAGGAAAGGCCAGTCCCCATGCGAGTTGCTAGGGGACCTCTCGGGATTCCTCTCCCGTCCATGCCGGGGCCTCAGTCCTTGTGTGGAGTCGGGGCCGGAACCTGAGGATTCCTCTCCAGTGTTGCCATGGATCTTGGGGTGCTTCTGAGTCTCCCCAGGGGAGTCAGGCTTCGTCTCGAGTGGGGGCATGCACGTGCGCTTTCCTCCCGAGCTGCAGCAGTAGTGTCACGCTTCCTGTCACGTGGATCAAGGGATCTGTGGCTTTCCCTCGAGGCTGTCCCTCGAGGCTTTCCCACGAGGCTTTCCCACAGGGCTGTGCCACGTGCCACCTTGGTGTGAGTCGATCCTTGGCGTGAAAGACGAGCCGGTGAAGGGAAAAGAGGTTCCTCTGGAATGGACTGAGACATCTGGGGGACTCTTGGAATGGTGGCACGACCCTGGAGTTCCTCTCGCCGTTCCTGTTGAGAGGGCCTCCTCTTGAGATGCGACGGGAACGCCGGGAATTCTTTCCCGACGAAGCAGGGAAAGGATCCCTCATCTCGAGCTACGAGGCGGAAACGGGGCTCCTCTGGATGTGGGCGGGACCCTCGTGATTCCTCTCGAGTGGAGACGGCTAGGTCGGGGAACTTCTGGATTTGCACCAAGGGTGTGAAGGACCCTTTCGAAGTTCCAGAGGTGAGGTGTGATCAGCCTCGAGACGCCTCAGCGGAAATGGGCCTCATCTCGCCTGGAGGGGAGAACCTCCTGGATTTTCTCGAGTTGCGGCAGGTCTTCTCGAGTTACGACGGGGACCTCAGGGACCCGCTCTGGTGGCCTCAGGAAAGGCCAGTCCCCATGCGAGTTGCTAGGGGACCTCTCGGGATTCCTCTCCCGTCCATTCTGGGGCCTCAGTCCTTGTGTGGAGTCGGGGCCGGAACCTGAGGATTCCTCTCCAGTGTTGCCATGGATCTTGGGGTGCTTCTGAGTCTCCCCAGGGGAGTCAGGCCTCGTCTCGAGTGGGGGCATGAACGTGCGCTTTCCTCCCGAGCTGCAGCAGTAGTGTTACGCTTCCTGTCACGTGGATCAAGGGATCTGTGGCTTTCCCTCGAGGCTGTCCCTCGAGGCTGTCCCTCGAGGCTTTCCCACGAGGCTTTCCCACAGGGCTGTGCCACGTGCCACCTTGGTGTGAGTCGATCCTCGGCGTGAAAGACGAGCCGGTGAAGGGAAAAGAGGTTCCTCTGGAATGGACTGAGACATCTGGGGGACTCTTGGAATGGTGGCACGACCCTGGAGTTCCTCTCGCCGTTCCTGTTGAGAGGGCCTCCTCTTGAGATGCGACGGTAACGCCAGGAACTCTTTCCCGACGAAGCAGGGAAAGGATCCCTCATCTCGAGCTACGAGGCTGAAACGGGGCTCCTCTGGATGTGGGCGGGACCCTCGTGATTCCTCTCGAGTGGAGACGGGTATGTCGGGGAACTTCTTGATTTGCACCAAGGGTGTGAAGGACCCTTTCGAAGTTCCAGAGGTGAGGTGTGATCAGCCTCGAGACACCTCAGCGGAAATGGGCCTCATCTCGCCTGGAGGGGAGAACCTCCTGGATTTTCTCGAGTTGCGGCAGGTCTTCTCGAGTTACGACGGGGACCTCAGGGACCCGCTCTGGTGGCCTCAGGAAAGGCCAGTCCCCATGCGAGTTGCTAGGGGACCTCTCGGGATTCCTCTCCCGTCCATGCCGGGGCCTCAGTCCTTGTGTGGAGTCGGGGCCGGAACCTGAGGATTCCTCTCCAGTGTTGCCATGGATCTTGGGGTGCTTCTGAGTCTCCCCAGGGGAGTCAGGCCTCGTCTCGAGTGGGGGCATGAACGTGCGCTTTCCTCCCGAGCTGCAGCAGTAGTGTCACGCTTCCTGTCACGTGGATCAAGGGATCTGTGGCTTTCCCTCGAGGCTGTCCCTCGAGGCGGTCCCTCGAGGCTTTCCCACGAGGCTTTCCCACAGGGCTGTGCCACGTGCCACCTTGGTGTGAGTCGATCCTCGGCGTGAAAGACGAGCCGGTGAAGGGAAAAGAGGTTCCTCTGGAATGGACTGAGACATCTGGGGGACTCTTGGAATGGTGGCACGACCCTGGAGTTCCTCTCGCCGTTCCTGTTGAGAGGGCCTCCTCTTGAGATGCGACGGTAACGCCAGGAACTCTTTCCCGACGAAGCAGGGAAAGGATCCCTCATCTCGAGCTACGAGGCTGAAACGGGGCTCCTCTGGATGTGGGCGGGACCCTCGTGATTCCTCTCGAGTGGAGACGGGTATGTCGGGGAACTTCTTGATTTGCACCAAGGGTGTGAAGGACCCTTTCGAAGTTCCAGAGGTGAGGTGTGATCAGCCTCGAGACACCTCAGCGGAAATGGGCCTCATCTCGCCTGGAGGGGAGAACCTCCTGGATTTTCTCGAGTTGCGGCAGGTCTTCTCGAGTTACGACGGGGACCTCAGGGACCCGCTCTGGTGGCCTCAGGAAAGGCCAGTCCCCATGCGAGTTGCTAGGGGACCTCTCGGGATTCCTCTCCCGTCCATGCCGGGGCCTCAGTCCTTG
The DNA here is from genome assembly GCF_023091745.1 of Budorcas taxicolor. Taxonomy (NCBI): domain Eukaryota; kingdom Metazoa; phylum Chordata; class Mammalia; order Artiodactyla; family Bovidae; genus Budorcas; species Budorcas taxicolor. Next base: position 386,716 of record NW_026292684.1, on the reverse strand, counting down.
TGTGGAGTCGGGGCCGGAACCTGAGGATTCCTCTCCAGTGTTGCCATGGATCTTGGGGTGCTTCTGAGTCTCCCCAGGGGAGTCAGGCCTCGTCTCGAGTGGGGGCATGCACTTGCGCTTTCCTCCCGAGCTGCAGCAGTAGTGTCACGCTTCCTGTCACGTGGATCAAGGGATCTGTGGCTTTCCCTCGAGGCTGTCCCTCGAGGCTTTCCCACGAGGCTTTCCCACAGGGCTGTGCCACGTGCCACCTTGGTGTGAGTCGATCCTCGGCGTGAAAGACGAGCCGGTGAAGGGAAAAGAGGTTCCTCTGGAATGGACTGAGACATCTGGGGGACTCTTGGAATGGTGGCACGACCCTGGAGTTCCTCTCGCCGTTCCTGTTGAGAGGGCCTCCTCTTGAGATGCGACGGGAACGCCGGGAACTCTTTCCCGACGAAGCAGGGAAAGGATCCCTCATCTCGAGCTACGAGGCGGAAACGGGGCTCCTCTGGATGTGGGCGGGACCCTCGTGATTCCTCTCGAGTGGAGACGGCTAGGTCGGGGAACTTCTTGATTTGCACCAAGGGTGTGAAGGACCCTTTCGAAGTTCCAGAGGTGAGGTGTGATCAGCCTCGAGACGCGTCAGTGGAAATGGGCCTCATCTCGCCTGGAGGGGAGAACCTCCTGGATTTTCTCGAGTTGCGGCAGGTCTTCTCGAGTTACGACGGGGACCTCAGGGACCCGCTCTGGTGGCCTCAGGAAAGGCCAGTCCCCATGCGAGTTGCTAGGGGACCTCTCGGGATTCCTCTCCCGTCCATGCCGGGGCCTCAGTCCTTGTGTGGAGTCGGGGCCGGAAGCTGAGGATTCCTCTCCAGTGTTGCCATGGATCTTGGGGTGCTTCTGTGTCTCCCCAGGGGAGTCAGGGCTCGTCTCGAGTGGGGGCATGAACGTGCGCTTACCTCCCGAGCTGCAGCAGTAGTGTTACGCTTCCTGTCACGTGGATCAAGGGATCTGTGGCTTTCCCTCGAGGCTGTCCCTCGAGGCTGTCCCTCGAGGCTTTCCCACGAGGCTTTCCTACAGGGCTGTGCCACGTGCCACCTTGGTGTGAGTCGATCCTCGGCGTGAAAGACGAGCCGGTGAAGGGAAAAGAGGTTCCTCTGGAATGGACTGAGACATCTGGGGGACTCTTGGAATGGTGGCACGACCCTGGAGTTCCTCTCGCCGTTCCTGTTGAGAGGGCCTCCTCTTGAGATGCGACGGGAACGCCAGGAACTCTTTCCCGACGAAGCAGGGAAAGGATCCCTCATCTCGAGCTACGAGGCGGAAACGGGGCTCCTCTGGATGTGGGCGGAACCCTCGTGATTCCTCTCGAGTGGAGACGGGTATGTCGGGGAACTTCTTGATTTGCACCAAGGGTGTGAAGGACCCTTTCGAAGTTCCAGAGGTGAGGTGTGATCAGCCTCGAGAAGCCTCAGCGGAAATGGGCCTCATCTCGCCTGGAGGGGAGAACCTCCTGGATTTTCTCGAGTTGCGGCAGGTCTTCTCGAGTTACGACGGGGAACTCAGGGACCCGCTCTGGTGGCCTCAGGAAAGGCCAGTCCCCATGCGAGTTGCTAGGGGACCTCTCGGGATTCCTCTCCCGTCCATGCCGGGGCCTCAGTCCTTGTGTGGAGTCGGGGCCGGAACCTGAGGATTCCTCTCCAGTGTTGCCATGGATCTTGGGGTGCTTCTGAGTCTCCCCAGGGGAGTCAGTCCTCGTCTCGAGTGGGGGCATGCACGTGCGCTTACCTCCCGAGCTGCAGCAGTAGTGTCACGCTTCCTGTCACGTGGATCAAGGGATCTGTGGCTTTCCCTCAAGGCTGTCCCTCGAGGCTTTCCCACGTGGCTTTCCCACAGGGCTGTGCCACGTGCCACCTTGGTGTGAGTCGATCCTCGGCGTGAAAGACGAGCCGGTGAAGGGAAAAGAGGTTCCTCTGGAATGGACTGAGACATCTGGGGGACTCTTGGAATGGTGGCACGACCCTGGAGTTCCTCTCGCCGTTCCTGTTGAGAGGGCCTCCTCTTGAGATGCGACGGGAACGCCGGGAACTCTTTCCCGACGAAGCAGGGAAAGGATCCCTCATCTCGAGCTACGAGGCGGAAACGGGGCTCCTCTGGATGTGGGCGGGCCCCTCGTGATTCCTCTCGAGTGGAGACGGATAGGTCGGGGAACTTCTTGATTTGCACCAAGGGTGTGAAGGACCCTTTCGAAGTTCCAGAGGTCAGGTGTGATCAGCCTCGAGACGCCTCAGCGGAAATGGGCTTCATCTCGCCTGGAGGGGAGAACCTCCTGGATTTTCTCGAGTTGCGGCAGGTCTTCTCGAGTTACGACGGGGACCTCAGGGACCCGCTCTGGTGGCCTCAGGAAAGGCCAGTCCCCATGCGAGTTGCTAGGGGACCTCTTGAGATTCCTCTCCCATCCATGCCGGGGCCTCAGTCCTTGTGTGGAGTCGGGGCCGGAACCTGAGGATTCCTCTCCAGTGTTGCCATGGATCTTGGGGTGCTTCTGAGTCTCCCCAGGGGAGTCAGGCCTCGTCTCGAGTGGGGGCATGCACGTGCGCTTTCCTCCCGAGCTGCAGCAGTAGTGTCACGCTTCCTGTCACGTGGATCAAGGGATCTGTGGCTTTCCCTCGAGGCTGTCCCTCGAGGCTTTCCCACGAGGCTTTCCCACAGGGCTGTGCCACGTGCCACCTTGGTGTGAGTCGATCCTTGGCGTGAAAGACGAGCCGGTGAAGGGAAAAGAGGTTCCTCTGGAATGGACTGAGACATCTGGGGGACTCTTGGAATGGTGGCACGACCCTGGAGTTCCTCTCGCCGTTCCTGTTGAGAGGGCCTCCTCTTGAGATGCGACGGGAAGGCCGGGAACTCTTTCCCGACGAAGCAGGGAAAGGATCCCTCATCTCGAGCTACGAGGCGGAAACGGGGCTCCTCTGGATGTGGGCGGGACCCTCGTGATTCCTCTCGAGTGGAGACGGCTAGGTCGGGGAACTTCTTGATTTGCACTAAGGGTGTGAAGGACCCTTTCGAAGTTCCAGAGGTGAGGTGTGATCAGCCTCGAGACGCCTCAGCGGAAATGGGCCTCATCTCGCCTGGAGGGGAGGACCTCCTGGATTTTCTCGAGTTGCGGCAGGTCTTCTCGAGTTACGACGGGGACCTCAGGGACCCGCTCTGGTGGCCTCAGGAAAGGCCAGTCCCCATGCGAGTTGCTAGGGGACCTCTCGGGATTCCTCTCCCGTCCATTCTGGGGCATCAGTCCTTGTGTGGAGTAGGGGCCGGAACCTGAGGATTCCTCTCCAGTGTTGCCATGGATCTTGGGGTGCTTCTGTGTCTCCCCAGGGGAGTCAGGCCTCGTCTCGAGTGGGGGCATGAACGTGCGCTTTCCTCCCGAGCTGCAGCAGTAGTGTTACGCTTCCTGTCACGTGGATCAAGGGATCTGTGGCTTTCCCTCGAGGCTGTCCCTCGAGGCTGTCCCTCGAGGCTTTCCCACGAGGCTTTCCCACAGGGCTGTGCCACGTGCCACCTTGGTGTGAGTCGATCCTCGGCGTGAAAGACGAGCCGGTGAAGGGAAAAGAGGTTCCTCTGGAATGGACTGAGACATCTGGGGGACTCTTGGAATGGTGGCACGACCCTGGAGTTCCTCTCGCCGTTCCTGTTGAGAGGGCCTCCTCTTGAGATGCGACGGGAACGCCAGGAACTCTTTCCCGACGAAGCAGGGAAAGGATCCCTCATCTCGAGCTACGAGGCGGAAACGGGGCTCCTCTGGATGTGGGCGGGACCCTCGTGATTCCTCTCGAGTGGAGACGGGTATGTCGGGGAACTTCTTGATTTGCACCAAGGGTGTGAAGGACCCTTTCGAAGTTCCAGAGGTGAGGTGTGATCAGCCTCGAGACGCCTCAGCGGAAATGGGCCTCATCTCGCCTGGAGGGGAGAACCTCCTGGATTTTCTCGAGTTGCGGCAGGTCTTCTCGAGTTACGACGGGGACCTCAGGGACCCGCTCTGGTGGCCTCAGGAAAGGCCAGTCCCCATGCGAGTTGCTAGGGGACCTCTCGGGATTCCTCTCCCGTCCATGCCGGGGCCTCAGTCCTTGTGTGGAGTCGGGGCCGGAACCTGAGGATTCCTCTCCAGTGTTGCCATGGATCTTGGGGTGCTTCTGAGTCTCCCCAGGGGAGTCAGGCCTCGTCTCGAGTGGGGGCATGCACGTGCGCTTTCCTCCCGAGCTGCAGCAGTAATGTCACGCTTCCTGTCACGTGGATCAAGGGATCTGTGGCTTTCCCTCGAGGCTGTCCCTCGAGGCTTTCCCACGAGGCTTTCCCACAGGGCTGTGCCACGTGCCACCTTGGTGTGAGTCGATCCTCGGCGTGAAAGACGAGCCGGTGAAGGGAAAAGAGGTTCCTCTGGAATGGACTGAGACATCTGGGGGACTCTTGGAATGGTGGCACGACCCTGGAGTTCCTCTCGCCGTTCCTGTTGAGAGGGCCTCCTCTTGAGGTGCGACGGGAACGCCAGGAACTCTTTCCCGACGACGCAGGGAAAGGATCCCTCATCTCGAGCTCCGAGGCGTAAACGGGGCTCCTCTGGATGTGGCGGGACCCTCTTGATTCCTCTCGAGTGGAGACGGGTATGTCGGGGAACTTCTTGATTTGCACCAAGGGTGTGAAAGACCCTTACGAAGTTCCAGAGGGGAGGTGTGATCAGCCTCGAGACGCATCAGCGGAAATGGGCCTCATCTCGCCTGAGGGGAGAACCTCCTGGATTTTCTCGAGTTGTGGCAGGTCTTCTGGAGTTACGACGGGGACCTCTGGGACCCGCTCTGGTGGCCTCAGGAAAGGCCAGTCCCCATGCGAGTTGCTAGGGGACCTCTCTGGATTCCTCTCCCGTCCATGCCGGCGCCTCAGTCCTTGTGTGGAGTCGGGGCCGGAACCTGAGGATTCCTCTCCAGTGTTGCCATGGATCTTGGGGTGCTTCTGAGTCTCCCCAGGGGAGTCAGGCCTCGTCTCGAGTGGGGGCATGCACGTGCGCTTTCCTCCCGAGCTGCAGCAGTAGTGTCACGCTTCCTGTCACGTGGATCAAGGGATCTGTGGCTTTCCCTCGAGGCTGTCCCTCGAGGCTTTCCCACGAGGCTTTCCCACAGGGCTGTGCCACGTGCCACCTTGCTGTGAGTCGATCCTTGGCGTGAAAGACGAGCCGGTGAAGGGAAAAGAGGTTCCTCTGGAATGGACTGAGACATCTGGGGGACTCTTGGAATGGTGGCACGACCCTGGAGTTCCTCTCGCCGTTCCTGTTGAGAGGGCCTCCTCTTGAGATGCGACGGGAACGCCGGGAACTCTTTCCCGACGAAGCAGGGAAAGGATCCCTCATCTCGAGCTACGAGGCGGAAACGGGGCTCCTCTGGATGTGGGCGCGACCCTCGTGATTCCTCTCGAGTGGAGACGGCTAGGTCGGGGAACTTCTTGATTTGCACCAAGGGTGTGAAGGACCCTTTCGAAGTTCAGAGGTGAGGTGTGATCAGCCTCGAGACGCCTCAGCGGAAATGGGCCTCATCTCGCCTGGAGGGGAGAACCTACTGGATTTTCTCGAGTTGCAGCACGTCTTCTCGAGTTACGACGGGGACCTCAGGGACCCGCTCTTGTGGCCTCAGGAAAGGCCAGTCCCCATGCGAGTTGCTAGGGGACCTCTCGGGATTCCTCTCCCGTCCATGCCGCGGCCTCAGTCCTTGTGTGGAGTCGGGGCCGGAACCTGAGGATTCCTCTCCAGTGTTGCCATGGATCTTGGGGTGCTTCTGAGTCTCCCCAGGGGAGTCAGGCCTCGTCTCGAGTGGGGGCATGCACGTGCGCTTTCCTCCCGAGCTGCAGCAGTAGTGTCACGCTTCCTGTCACGTGGATCAAGGGATCTGTGGCTTTCCCTCGAGGCTGTCCCTCGAGCCTTTCCCACGAGGCTTTCCCACAGGGCTGTGCCACGTGCCTCCTTGGTGTGAGTCGATCCTCGGCGTGAAAGACGAACCGGTGAAGGGAAAAGAGGTTCCTCTGGAATGGACTGAGACATCTGGGGGACTCTTGGAATGGTGGCACGACCCTGGAGTTCCTCTCGCCGTTCCTGTTGAGAGGGCCTCCTCTTGAGATGCGACGGGAACGCCGGGAACTCTTTCCCGACGAAGCAGGGAAAGGATCCCTCATCTCGAGCTACGAGGCGGAAACGGGGCTCCTCTGGATGTGGGCGGGACCCTCGTGATTCCTCTCGAGTGGAGACGGGTATGTCGGGGAACTTCTTGATTTGCACCAAGGGCGTGAAGGACCCTTTCGAAGTTCCATAGGTGAGGTGTGATCAGCCTCGAGACGCCTCAGCGGAAATGGGCCTCATCTCGCCTGGAGGGGAGAACCTCCTGGATTTTCTCGAGTTGCGGCAGGTCTTCTCGAGTTACGACGGGGACCTCAGGGACCCGCTCTGGTGGCCTCAGGAAAGGCCAGTCCCCATGCGAGTTGCTAGGGGACCTTTCGGGATTCCTCTCCCGTCCATGCCGGGGCCTCAGTCCTTGTGTGGAGTCGGGGCCGGAACCTGAGGATTCCTCTCCAGTGTTGCCATGGATCTTGGGGTGCTTCTGAGTCTCCCCAGGGGAGTCAGGCCTCGTCTCGAGTGGGGGCATGCACGTGCGCTTTCCTCCCGAGCTGCAGCAGTAGTGTCACGCTTCCTGTCATGTGGATCAAGGGATCTGTGGCTTTCCCTCGAGGCTGTCCCTCGAGCCTTTCCCACGAGGCTTTCCCACAGGGCTGTGCCACGTGCCACCTTGGTGTGAGTCGATCCTCGGCGTGAAAGACGAACCGGTGAAGGGAAAAGAGGTTCCTCTGGAATGGACTGAGACATCTGGGGGACTCTTGGAATGGTGACACGACCCTGGAGTTCCTCTCGCCGTTCCTGTTGAGAGGGCCTCCTCTTGAGATGCGACGGGAAGGCCGGGAACTCTTTCCCGACGAAGCAGGGAAAGGATCCCTCATCTCGAGCTACGAGGCGGAAACGGGGCTCCTCTGGATGTGGGCGGGACCCTCGTGATTCCTCTCGAGTGGAGACGGGTATGTCGGGGAACTTCTTGATTTGCACCAAGGGCGTGAAGGACCCTTTCGAAGTTCCAGAGGTGAGGTGTGATCAGCCTCGAGACGCCTCAGCGGAAATGGGCCTCATCTCGCCTGGAGGGGAGAACCTCTTGGATTTTCTCGAGTTGCGGCAGGTCTTCTCGAGTTACGACGGTGACCTCAGGGACCCGCTCTGGTGGCCTCAGGAAAGGCCAGTCCCCATGCGAGTTGCTAGGGGACCTCTCGGGATTCCTCTCCCGTCCATGCCGGGGCCTCAGTCCTTGTGTGGAGTCGGGGCCGGAACCTGAGGATTCCTCTCCAGTGTTGCCATGGATCTTGGGGTGCTTCTGAGTCTCCCCAGGGGAGTCAGGCCTCGTCTCGAGTGGGGGCATGCACGTGCGCTTTCCTCCCGAGCTGCAGCAGTAGTGTCACGCTTCCTGTCACGTGGATCAAGGGATCTGTGGCTTTCCCTCGAGGCTGTCCCTCGAGGCTTTCCCACGAGGCTTTCCCACAGGGCTGTGCCACGTGCCACCTTGGTGTGAGTCGATCCTCGGCGTGAAAGACGAGCCGGTGAAGGGAAAAGAGGTTCCTCTGGAATGGACTGAGACATCTGGGGGACTCTTGGAATGGTGGCACGACCCTGGAGTTCCTCTCGCCGTTCCTGTTGAGAGGGCCTCCTCTTGAGATGCGACGGGAACGCCGGGAACTCTTTCCCGACGAAGCAGGGAAAGGATCCCTCATCTCGAGCTACGAGGCGGAAACGGGGCTCCTCTGGATGTGGGCGGGACCCTCGTGATTCCTCTCGAGTGGAGACGGGTATGTCGGGGAACTTCTTGATTTGCACCAAGGGTGTGAAGGAGCCTTTCGAAGTTCCAGAGGTGAGGTGTGATCAGCCTCGAGACGCCTCAGCGGAAATGGGCCTCATCTCGCCTGGAGGGGAGAGCCTCCTGGATTTTCTCGAGTTGCGGCAGGTCTTCTCGAGTTACGACGGGGACCTCAGGGACCCGCTCTGGTGGCCTCAGGAAAGGCCAGTCCCCATGCGAGTTGCTAGGGGACCTCTCGGGATTCCTCTACCGTCCATTCTGGGGCCTCAGTCCTTGTGTGGAGTCGGGGCCGGAACCTGAGGATTCCTCTCCAGTGTTGCCATGGATCTTGGGGTGCTTCTGAGTCTCCCCAGGGGAGTCAGGCCTCGTCTCGAGTGGGGGCATGCACGTGCGCTTTCCTCCCGAGCTGCAGCAGTAGTGTCACGCTTCCTGTCACGTGGATCAAGGGATCTGTGGCTTTCCCTCGAGGCTGTCCCTCGAGGCTGTCCCTCGAGGCTTTCCCACGAGGCTTTCCCACAGGGCTGTGCCACGTGCCACCTTGGTGTGAGTCGATCCTCGGCGTGAAAGACGAGCCGGTGAAGGGAAAAGAGGTTCCTCTGGAATGGACAGACATCTGGGGGACTCTTGGAATGGTGGCACGACCCTGGAGTTCCTCTCGCCGTTCCTGTTGAGAGGGCCTCCTCTTGAGGTGCGACGGGAACGCCAGGAACTCTTTCCCGACGAAGCAGGGAAAGGATCCCTCATCTCGAGCTACGAGGCGTAAACGGGGCTCCTCTGGATGTGGCGGGACCCTCTTGATTCCTCTCGAGTGGAGACGGGTATGTCGGGGAACTTCTTGATTTGCACCAAGGGTGTGAAGGACCCTTACGAAGTTCCAGAGGGGAGGTGTGATCAGCCTCGAGACGCATCAGCGGAAATGGGCCTCATCTCGCCTGAGGGGAGAACCTCCTGGATTTTCTCGAGTTGTGGCAGGTCTTCTGGAGTTACGACGGGGACCTCAGGGACCCGCTCTGGTGGCCTCAGGAAAGGCCAGTCCCCATGCGAGTTGCTAGGGGACCTCTCTGGATTCCTCTCCCGTCCATGCCGGGGCCTCAGTCCTTGTGTGGAGTCGGGGCCGGAACCTGAGGATTCCTCTCCAGTGTTGCCATGGATCTTGGGGTGCTTCTGAGTCTCCCCAGGGGAGTCAGGCCTCGTCTCGAGTGTGGGCATGCACGTGCGCTTTCCTCCCGAGCTGCAGCAGTAGTGTCACGCTTCCTGTCACGTGGATCAAGGTATCTGTGGCTTTCCCTCGAGGCTGTCCCTAGAGGCTTTCCCACGAGGCTTTCCCACAGGGCTGTGCCACGTGCAACCTTGGTGTGAGTCGATCCTCGGCGTCAAAGACGAGCCGGTGAAGGGAAAAGAGGTTCCTCTGGAATGGACTGAGACATCTGGGGGACTCTTGGAATGGTGGCACGACCCTGGAGTTCCTCTCGCCGTTCTTGTTGAGAGGGCCTCCTCTTGAGATGCGACGGGAACGCCGGGAACTCTTTCCCGACGAAGCAGGGAAAGGATCCCTCATCTCGAGCTACGAGGCGGAAACGGGGCTCCTGTGGATGTGGGCGGGACCCTCGTGATTCCTCTCGAGTGGAGACGGCTAGGTCGGGGAACTTCTTGATTTGCACCAAGGGCGTGAAGGACCCTTTCGAAGTTCCAGAGGTGAGGTGTGATCAGCCTCGAGACGCCTCAGCGGAAATGTGCCTCATCTCGCCTGGAGGGGAGAACCTCCTGGATTTTCTCGAGTTGCGGCAGGTCTTCTCGAGTTACGACGGGGACCTCAGGGACCCGCTCTGGTGGCCTCAGGAAAGGCCAGTCCCCATGCGAGTTGCTAGGGGACCTCTCGGGATTCCTCTCCCGTCCATGCCGGGGCCTCAGTCCTTGTGTGGAGTTGGGGCCGGAACCTGAGGATTCCTCTCCAGTGTTGCCATGGATCTTGGGGTGCTTCTGAGTCTCCCCAGGGGAGTCAGGCCTCGTCTCGAGTGGGGGCATGCACGTGCGCTTTCCTCCCGAGCTGCAGCAGTAGTGTCACGCTTCCTGTCACGTGGATCAAGGGATCTGTGGCTTTCCCTCGAGGCTGTCCCTCGAGGCTTTCCCACGAGACTTTCCCACAGGGCTGTGCCACGTGCCACCTTGGTGTGAGTCGATCCTCGGCGTGAAAGACGAGCCGGTGAAGGGAAAAGAGGTTCCTCTGGAATGGACTGAGACATCTGGGGGACTCTTGGAATAGTGGCACGAACCTGGAGTTCCTCTCGCCGTTCCTGTTGAGAGGGCCTCCTCTTGAGATGCGACGGGAACGCCGGGAACTCTTTCCCGACGAAGCAGGGAAAGGATCCCTCATCTCGAGCTACGAGGCGGAAACGGGGCTCCTCTGGATGTGGGCGGGACCCACGTGATTCCTCTCGAGTGGAGACAGCTAGGTCGGGGAACTTCTTTATTTGCACCAAGGGTGTGAAGGACCCTTTCGAAGTTCCAGAGGTGAGGTGTGATCAGCCTCGAGACGCCTCAGCGGAAATGGGCCTCATCTCGCCTGGAGGGGAGAACCTCCTGGATATTCTCGAGTTGCGGCAGGTCGTCTCGAGTTACGACGGGGACCACAGGGACCCGCTCTGCTGGCCTCAGGAAAGGCCAGTCCCCATGCGAGTTGCAAGGAGACCTCTCTGGATTCCTCTCCCGTCCATGCCGGGGCCTCAGTCCTTGTTTGGAGTCCGGGCCGGATCCTGAGGATTCCTCTCCAGTGTTGCCATGGATCTTGGGGTGCTTCTGAGTCTCCCCAGGGGAGTCAGGCCTCGTCTCGAGTGTGGGCATGCACGTGCGCTTTCCTCCCGAGCTGCAGCAGTAGTGTCACGCTTCCTGTCACGTGGATCAAGGGATCTGTGGCTTTCCCTCGAGGCTGTCCCTAGAGGCTTTCCCACGAGGCTTTCCCACAGGGCTGTTTCACGTGCCACCTTGGTGTGAGTCGATCCTCGGCGTGAAAGACGAGCCGGTGAAGGGAAAAGAGGTTCCTCTGGAATGGACTGAGACATCTGGGGGACTCTTGGAATGGTGGCACGACCCTGGAGTTCCTCTCGCCGTTCTTGTTGAGAGGGCCTCCTCTTGAGATGCGACGGGAACGCCGGGAACTCTTTCCCGACGAAGCAGGGAAAGGATCCCTCATCTCGAGCTACGAGGCGGAAACGGGGCTCCTCTGGATGTGGGCGGGACCCTCGTGATTCCTCTCGAGTGGAGACGGCTAGGTCGGGGAACTTCTTGATTTGCACCAAGGGCGTGAAGGACCCTTTCGAAGTTCCAGAGGTGAGGTGTGATCAGCCTCGAGACGCCTCAGCGGAAATGTGCCTCATCTCGCCTGGAGGGGAGAACCTCCTGGATTTTCTCGAGTTGCGGCAGGTCTTCTCGAGTTACGACGGGGACCTCAGGGACCCGCTCTGGTGGCCTCAGGAAAGGCCAGTCCCCATGCGAGTTGCTAGGGGACCTCTCGGGATTCCTCTCCCGTCCATGCCGGGGCCTCAGTCCTTGTGTGGAGTCGGGGCCGGAACCTGAGGATTCCTCTCCAGTGTTGCCATGGATCTTGGGGTGCTTCTGAGTCTCCCCAGGGGAGTCAGGCCTCGTCTCGAGTGGGGGCATGCACGTGCGCTTTCCTCCCGAGCTGCAGCAGTAGTGTCACGCTTCCTGTCACGTGGATCAAGGGATCTGTGGCTTTCCCTCGAGGCTGTCCCTCGAGGCTTTCCCACGAGACTTTCCCACAGGGCTGTGCCACGTGCCACCTTGGTGTGAGTCGATCCTCGGCGTGAAAGACGAGCCGGTGAATGGAAAAGAGGTTCCTCTGGAATGGACTGAGACATCTGGGGGACTCTTGGAATGGTGGCACGAACCTGGAGTTCCTCTCGCCGTTCCTGTTGAGAGGGCCTCCTCTTGAGATGCGACGGGAACTCCGGGAACTCTTTCCCGACGAAGCAGGGAAAGGATCCCTCATCTCGAGCTACGAGGCGGAAACGGGGCTCCTCTGGATGTGGGCGGGACCCACGTGATTCCTCTCGAGTGGAGACAGCTAGGTCGGGGAACTTCTTGATTTGCACCAAGGGTGTGAAGGATCCTTTCGAAGTTCCAGAGGTGAGGTGTGATCAGCCTCGAGACGCCTCAGCGGAAATGGGCCTCATCTCGCCTGGAGGGGAGAACCTCCTGGATTTTCTCGAGTTGCGGCAGGTCTTCTCGAGTTACGACGGGGACCACAGGGACCCGATCTGCTGGCCTCAGGAAAGGCCAGTCCCCATGCGAGTTGCAAGGAGACCTCTCGGGATTCCTCTCCCGTCCATGCCGGGGCCTCAGTCCTTGTTTGGAGTCCGGGCCGGATCCTGAGGATTCCTCTCCAGTGTTGCCATGGATCTTGGGTTGCTTCTGAGTCTCCCCAGGGGAGTCAGGCCTCGTCTCGAGTGGGGGCATGCACGTGCGCTTTCCTCCCGAGCTGCAGCAGTAGTGTCACGCTTCCTGTCACGTGGATCAAGGGATCTGTGGCTTTCCCACGAGGCTTTCCCACAGGGCTGTGCCACGTGCCACCTTGGTGTGAGTCGATCCTCGGCGTGAAAGACGAGCCGGTGAAGGGAAAAGAGTTTCCTCTGGAATGGACTGAGACATCTGGGGGACTCTTGGAATGGTGGCACGACCCTGGAGTTCCTCTCGCTGTTCCTGTTGAGAGGGCCTCCTCTTGAGATGCGACGGGAACGCCGGGAACTCTTTCCCGACGAAGCAGGGAAAGGATCCCTCATCTCGAGCTACGAGGCGGAAACGGGGCTCCTCTGGATGTGGGCGGGACCCACGTGATTCCTCTCGAGTGGAGACAGCTAGGTCGGGGAACTTCTTGATTTGCACCAAGGGTGTGAAGGATCCTTTCGAAGTTCCAGAGGTGAGGTGTGATCAGCCTCGAGACGCCTCATCGGAAATGGGCCTCATCTCGCCTGGAGGGGAGAACCTCCTGGATTTTTTCGAGTTGCGGCAGGTCGTCTCGAGTTACGACGGGGACCACAGGGACCCGCTCTGCTGGCCTCAGGAAAGGCCAGTCCCCATGCGAGTTGCAAGGGGACCTCTCGGGATTCCTCTCCCGTCCATGCCGGGGCCTCAGTCCTTGTTTGGAGTCCGGACCGGATCCTGAGGATTCCTCTCCAGTGTTGCCATGGATCTTGGGGTGCTTCTGAGTCTCCCCAGGTGAGTCAGGCCTCGTCTCGAGTGGGGGCATTCACGTGCGCTTTCCTCCTGAGCTGCAGCAGTAGTGTCACGCTTCCTGTCACGTGGATCAAGGGATCTGTGGCTTTCCCTCGAGGCTGTCCCTCGAGGCTTTCCCACGAGGCTTTCCCACAGGGCTGTGCCACGTGCCACCTTGGTGTGAGTCGATCCTCTGCGTGAAAGACGAGCCGGTGAAGGGAAAAGAGGTTCCTCTGGAATGGACTGAGACATCTGGGGGACTCTTGGAATGGTGGCACGACCCTGGAGTTCCTCTCGCCGTTCCTGTTGAGAGGGCCTCCTCTTGAGATGCGACGGGAACGCCGGGAACTCTTTCCCGACGATGCAGGGAAAGGATCCCTCATCTCGAGCTACGAGGCGGAAACGGGGCTCCTCTGGATGTGGGCGGGACCCTCGTGATTCCTCTCGAGTGGAGACGGCTAGGTCGGGGAACTTCTTGATTTGCACCAAGGGTGTGAAGGACCCTTTCGAAGTTCCAGAGGTGAGGTGTGATCAGCCTCGAGACGCCTCATCGGAAATGGGCCTCATCTCGCCTTGAGGGGAGAACCTCCTGGATTTTCTCGAGTTGCGGCAGGTCTTCTCGAGTTACGACGGGGACCTCAGGGACCCGCTCTGCTGGCCTCAGGAAAGGCCAGTCCCCATGCGAGTTGCTAGGGGACCTCTCGGGATTCCTCTCCCGTCCATGCCAGGGCCTCAGTCCTTGTTTGGAGTCCGGGCCGGATCCTGAGGATTCCTCTCCAGTGTTGCCATGGATCTTGGGGTGCTTCTGAGTCTCCCCAGGGGAGTCAGGCCTCGTCTCGAGTGGGGGCATGCACGTGCGCTTTCCTCCCGAGCTGCAGCAGTAGTGTCACGCTTCCTGTCACGTGGATCAAGGGATCTGTGGCTTTCCCTCGAGGCTGTCCCTCGAGGCTTTCCCACGAGGCTTTCCCACAGGGCTGTGCCACGTGCCACCTTGGTGTGAGTCGATCCTCGGCGTGAAAGACGAGCCGGTGAAGGGAAAAGAGGTTCCTCTGGAATGGACTGAGACATCTGGGGGACTCTTGGAATGGTGGCACGACCCTGGAGTTCCTCTCGCCGTTCCTGTTGAGAGGGCCTCCTCTTGAGATGCGACGGGAACGCCGGGAACTCTTTCCCGACGAAGCAGGGAAAGGATCCCTCATCTCGAGCTACGAGGCGTAAACGGGGCTCCTCTGGATGTGGCGGGACCCTCTTGATTCCTCTCGAGTGGAGACGGGTATGTCGGGGAACTTCTTGATTTGCACCAAGGGTGTGAAGGACCCTTACGAAGTTCCAGAGGGGAGGTGTGATCAGCCTCGAGACGCCTCAGCGGAAATGGGCCTCATCTCGCCTGAGGGGAGAACCTCCTGGATTTTCTCGAGTTGTGGCAGGTCTTCTGGAGTTACGACGGGGACCTCTGGGACCCGCTCTGGTGGCCTCAGGAAAGGCCAGTCCCCATGCGAGTTGCTAGGGGACCTCTCGGGATTCCTCTCCCGTCCATGCCGGGGCCTCAGTCCTTGTGTGGAGTCGGGGCCGGAACCTGAGGATTCCTCTCCAGTGTTGCCATGGATCTTGGGGTGCTTCTGAGTCTCCCCAGGGGAGTCAGGCCTCGTCTCGAGTGGGGGCATGCACGTGCGCTTTCCTCCCGAGCTGCAGCAGTAGTGTCACGCTTCCTGTCACGTGGATCAAGGGATCTGTGGCTTTCCCTCGAGGCTGTCCCTCGAGGCTTTCCCACGAGGCTTTCCCACAGGGCTGTGCCACGTGCCACCTTGGTGTGAGTCGATCCTCGGCGTGAAAGACGAGCCGGTGAAGGGAAAAGAGGTTCCTCTGGAATGGACTGAGACATCTGGTGGACTCTTGGAATGGTGGCACGACCCTGGAGTTCCTCTCGCCGTTCCTGTTGAGAGGGCCTCCTCTTGAGATGCGACGGGAACGCCGGGAACTCTTTCCCGACGAAGCAGTGAAAGGATCCCTCATCTCGAGCTACGAGGCGGAAACGGGGCTCCTCTGGATGTGGGCGGGACCCTCGTGATTCCTCTCGAGTGGAGACGGGTATGTCGGGGAACTTCTTGATTTGCACCAAGGGCGTGAAGGACCCTTTCGAAGTTCCAGAGGTGAGGTGTGATCAGCCTCGAGACGCCTCAGCGGAAATGGGCCTCATCTCGCCTGGAGGGGAGAACCTCCTGGATTTTCTCGAGTTGCGGCAGGTCTTCTCGAGTTACGACGGGGACCTCAGGGACCCGCTCTGGTGGCCTCAGGAAAGGCCAGTCCCCATGCGAGTTGCTAGGGGACCTCTCGGGATTCCTCTCCCGTCCATGCCGGGGCCTCAGTCCTTGTGTGGAGTCGGGGCCGGAACCTGAGGATTCCTCTCCAGTGTTGCCATGGATCTTGGGGTGCTTCTGAGTCTCCCCAGGTGAGTCAGGCCTCGTCTCGAGTGGGGGCATTCACGTGCGCTTTCCTCCTGAGCTGCAGCAGTAGTGTCACGCTTCCTGTCACGTGGATCAAGGGATCTGTGGCTTTCCCTCGAGGCTGTCCCTCGAGGCTTTCCCACGAGGCTTTCCCACAGGGCTGTGCCACG
Source organism: Budorcas taxicolor (assembly GCF_023091745.1). Taxonomy (NCBI): domain Eukaryota; kingdom Metazoa; phylum Chordata; class Mammalia; order Artiodactyla; family Bovidae; genus Budorcas; species Budorcas taxicolor. Next base: position 370,966 of record NW_026292684.1, on the reverse strand, counting down.
TGCCACCTTGGTGTGAGTCGATCCTCTGCGTGAAAGACGAGCCAGTGAAGGGAAAAGAGGTTCCTCTGGAATGGACTGAGACATCTGGGGGACTCTTGGAATGGTGGCACGACCCTGGAGTTCCTCTCGCCGTTCCTGTTGAGAGGGCCTCCTCTTGAGATGCGACGGGAACGCCGGGAACTCTTTCCCGACGATGCAGGGAAAGGATCCCTCATCTCGAGCTACGAGGCGGAAACGGGGCTCCTCTGGATGTGGGCGGGACCCTCGTGATTCCTCTCGAGTGGAGACGGGTATGTCGGGGAACTTCTTGATTTGCACCAAGGGTGTGAAGGACCCTTTCGAAGTTCCAGAGGTGAGGTGTGATCAGCCTCGAGACGCCTCAGCGGAAATGGGCCTCATCTCGCCTGGAGGGGAGAACCTCCTGGATTTTCTCGAGTTGCGGCAGGTCTTCTCGAGTTACGACGGGGACCTCAGGGACCCGCTCTGCTGGCCTCAGGAAAGGCCAGTCCCCATGCGAGTTGCTAGGGGACCTCTCGGGATTCCTCTCCCGTCCATGCCAGGGCCTCAGTCCTTGTTTGGAGTCCGGGCCGGATCCTGAGGATTCCTCTCCAGTGTTGCCATGGATCTTGGGGTGCTTCTGAGTCTCCCCAGGGGAGTCAGGCCTCGTCTCGAGTGGGGGCATGCACGTGCGCTTTCCTCCCGAGCTGCAGCAGTAGTGTCACGCTTCCTGTCACGTGGATCAAGGGATCTGTGGCTTTCCCTCGAGGCTGTCCCTCGAGGCTTTCCCACGAGGCTTTCCCACAGGGCTGTGCCACGTGCCACCTTGGTGTGAGTCGATCCTCGGCGTGAAAGACGAGCCGGTGAAGGGAAAAGAGGTTCCTCTGGAATGGACTGAGACATCTGGGGGACTCTTGGAATGGTGGCACGACCCTGGAGTTCCTCTCGCCGTTCCTGTTGAGAGGGCCTCCTCTTGAGATGCGACGGGAACGCCGGGAACTCTTTCCCGACGAAGCAGGGAAAGGATCCCTCATCTCGAGCTACGAGGCGTAAACGGGGCTCCTCTGGATGTGGCGGGACCCTCTTGATTCCTCTCGAGTGGAGACGGGTATGTCGGGGAACTTCTTGATTTGCACCAAGGGTGTGAAGGACCCTTACGAAGTTCCAGAGGGGAGGTGTGATCAGCCTCGAGACGCCTCAGCGGAAATGGGCCTCATCTCGCCTGAGGGGAGAACCTCCTGGATTTTCTCGAGTTGTGGCAGGTCTTCTGGAGTTACGACGGGGACCTCTGGGACCCGCTCTGGTGGCCTCAGGAAAGGCCAGTCCCCATGCGAGTTGCTAGGGGACCTCTCGGGATTCCTCTCCCGTCCATGCCGGGGCCTCAGTCCTTGTGTGGAGTCGGGGCCGGAACCTGAGGATTCCTCTCCAGTGTTGCCATGGATCTTGGGGTGCTTCTGAGTCTCCCCAGGGGAGTCAGGCCTCGTCTCGAGTGGGGGCATGCACGTGCGCTTTCCTCCCGAGCTGCAGCAGTAGTGTCACGCTTCCTGTCACGTGGATCAAGGTATCTGTGGCTGTCCCTCGAGGCTTTCCCACGAGGCTTTCCCACAGGGCTGTGCCACGTGCCACCTTGGTGTGAGTCGATCCTCGGCGTGAAAGACGAGCCGGTGAAGGGAAAAGAGGTTCCTCTGGAATGGACTGAGACATCTGGTGGACTCTTGGAATGGTGGCACGACCCTGGAGTTCCTCTCGCCGTTCCTGTTGAGAGGGCCTCCTCTTGAGATGCGACGGGAACGCCGGGAACTCTTTCCCGACGAAGCAGTGAAAGGATCCCTCATCTCGAGCTACGAGGCGGAAACGGGGCTCCTCTGGATGTGGGCGGGACCCTCGTGATTCCTCTCGAGTGGAGACGGGTATGTCGGGGAACTTCTTGATTTGCACCAAGGGCGTGAAGGACCCTTTCGAAGTTCCAGAGGTGAGGTGTGATCAGCCTCGAGACGCCTCAGCGGAAATGGGCCTCATCTCGCCTGGAGGGGAGAACCTCCTGGATTTTCTCGAGTTGCGGCAGGTCTTCTCGAGTTACGACGGGGACCTCAGGGACCCGCTCTGGTGGCCTCAGGAAAGGCCAGTCCCCATGCGAGTTGCTAGGGGACCTCTCGGGATTCCTCTCCCGTCCATGCCGGGGCCTCAGTCCTTGTGTGGAGTCGGGGCCGGAACCTGAGGATTCCTCTCCAGTGTTGCCATGGATCTTGGGGTGCTTCTGAGTCTCCCCAGGGGAGTCAGGCCTCGTCTCGAGTGGGGGCATGCACGTGCGCTTTCCTCCCGAGCTGCAGCAGTAGTGTCACGCTTCCTGTCACGTGGATCAAGGGATCTGTGGCTTTCCCTCGAGGCTGTCCCTCGAGGCTTTCCCACGAGGCTTTCCCACAGGGCTGTGCCACGTGCCACCTTGGTGTGAGTCGATCCTCGGCGTGAAAGACGAGCCGCTGAAGGGAAAAGAGGTTCCTCTGGAATGGACTGAGACATCTGGGGGACTCTTGGAATGGTGGCACGACCCTGGAGTTCCTCTCGCCGTTCCTGTTGAGAGGGCCTCCTCTTGAGATGCGACGGGAACGCCGGGAACTCTTTCCCGACGAAGCAGGGAAAGGATCCATCATCTCGAGCTACGAGGCGGAAACGGGGCTCCTCTGGATGTGGGCGGGACCCTCGTGATTCCTCTCGAGTGGAGACGGCCAGGTCGGGGAACTTCTTGATTTGCACCAAGGGTGTGAAGGACCCTTTCGAAGTTCCAGAGGTGAGGTGTGATCAGCCTCGAGACGCCTCATCGGAAATGGGCCTCATCTCGCCTTGAGGGGAGAACCTCCTGGATTTTCTCGAGTTGCGGCAGGTCTTCTCGAGTTACGACGGGGACCTCAGGGACCCGCTCTGGTGGCCTCAGGAAAGGCCAGTCCCCATGCGAGTTGCTAGGGGACCTCTCGGGATTCCTCTCCCGTCCATGCCGGGGCCTCAGTCCTTGTGTGTAGTCGGGGCCGGAACCTGAGGATTCTCTCCAGTGTTGCCATGGATCTTGGGGTGCTTCTGAGTCTCCCCAGGGGAGTCAGGCCTCGTCTCGAGTGGGGGCATGCACGTGCGCTTTCCTCCCGAGCTGCAGCAGTAGTGTCACGCTTCCTGTCACGTGGATCAAGGGATCTGTGGCTTTCCCTCGAGGCTGTCCCTCGAGGCTTTCCCACGAGGCTTTCCCACAGGGCTGTGCCACGTGCCACCTTGGTGTGAGTCGATCCTCGGCGTGAAAGACGAGCCGGTGAAGGGAAAAGATGTTCCTCTGGAATGGACTGAGACATCTGGGGGACTCTTGGAATGGTGGCACGAACCTGGAGTTCCTCTCGCCGTTCCTGTTGAGAGGGCCTCCTCTTGAGATGCGACGGGAACGCCGGGAACTCTTTCCCGACGAAGCAGGGAAAGGATCCCTCATCTCGAGCTACGAGGCGGAAACGGGGCTTCTCTGGATGTGGGCGGGACCCACGTGATTCCTCTCGAGTGGAGACGGCTATGTCGGGGAACTTCTTGATTTGCACCAAGGGTGTGAAGGACCCTTTCGAAGTTCCAGAGGTGAGGTGTGATCAGCCTCCAGACGCCTCAGCGGAAATGGGCCTCATCTCGGTGGAGGGGAGAACCTCCTGGATTTTCTCGAGTTGCGGCAGGTCTTCTCTAGTTACGACGGGGACCTCAGGGACCCGCTCTGGTGGCCTCAGGAAAGGCCAGTCCCCATGCAAGTTGCTAGGGGACCTCTCGGGATTCCTCTCCCGTCCATGCCGGGGCCTCAGTCCTTGTGTGGAGTCGGAGCCGGAACCTGAGGATTCCTCTCCAGTGTTGCCATGGATCTTGGGGTGCTTCTGAGTCTCCCCAGGGGAGTCAGGCCTCGTCTCGAGTGGGGGCATGCACGTGCGCTTTCCTCCCGAGCTGCAGCAGTAGTGTCACGCTTCCTGTCACGTGGATCAAGGGATCTGTGGCTTTCCCTCTAGGCTGTCCCTCGAGGCTTTCCCACGAGGCTTTCCCACAGGGCTGTGCCACGTGCCACCTTGGTGTGAGTCGATCCTCGGCGTGAAAGACGAGCCGGTGAAGGGAAAAGAGGTTCCTCTGGAATGGACTGAGACATCTGGGGGACTCTTGGAATGGTGGCACGACCCTGGAGTTCCTCTCGCCGTTCCTGTTGAGAGGGCCTCCTCTTGAGATGCGACGGGAACGCCGGGAACTCTTTCCCGACGAAGCAGGGAAAGGATCCCTCATCTCGAGCTACGAGGCGGAAACGGGGCTCCTCTGGATGTGGGCGGGACCCTCGTGATTCCTCTCGAGTGGAGACGGCCAGGTCGGGGAACTTCTTGATTTGCACCAAGGGTGTGAAGGACCCTTTCGAAGTTCCAGAGGTGAGGTGTGATCAGCCTCGAGACGCCTCATCGGAAATGGGCCTCATCTCGCCTGGAGGGGAGAACCTCCTGGATTTTCCCGAGTTGCGGCAGGTCTTCTCGAGTTACGACGGGGACCTCAGGGACCCGCTCTGGTGGCCTCAGGAAAGGCCAGTCCCCATGCGAGTTGCTAGGGGACCTCTCGGGATTCCTCTCCCGTCCATGCCGGGGCCTCAGTCCTTGTGTGGAGTCGGGGCCGGAACCTGAGGATTCTCTCCAGTGTTGCCATGGATCTTGGGGTGCTTCTGAGTCTCCCCAGGGGAGTCAGGCCTCGTCTCGAGTGGGGGCATGCACGTGCGCTTTCCTCCCGAGCTGCAGCAGTAGTGTCACGCTTCCTGTCACGTGGATCAAGGGATCTGTGGCTTTCCCTCTAGGCTGTCCCTCGAGGCTTTCCCACGAGGCTTTCCCACAGGGCTGTGCCACGTGCCACCTTGGTGTGAGTCGATCCTCGGCGTGAAAGACGAGCCGGTGAAGGGAAAAGAGGTTCCTCTGGAATGGACTGAGACATCTGGGGGACTCTTGGAATGGTGGCACGAACCTGGAGTTCCTCTCGCCGTTCCTGTTGAGAGGGCCTCCTCTTGAGATGCGACGGGAACGCCGGGAACTCTTTCCCGACGAAGCAGGGAAAGGATCCCTCATCTCGAGCTACGAGGCGGAAACGGGGCTCCTCTGGATGTGGGCGGGACCCACGTGATTCCTCTCGAGTGGAGACGGCTAGGTCGGGGAACTTCTTGATTTGCACCAAGGGTGTGAAGGACCCTTTCGAAGTTCCAGAGGTGAGGTGTGATCAGCCTCGAGACGCCTCAGCGGAAATGGGCCTCATCTCGGTGGAGGGGAGAACCTCCTGGATTTTCTCGAGTTGCGGCAGGTCTTCTCGAGTTACGACGGGGACCTCAGGGACCCGCTCTGGTGGCCTCAGGAAAGGCCAGTCCCCATGCGAGTTGCTAGGGGACCTCTCGGGATTCCTCTCCCGTCCATGCCGGGGCCTCAGTCCTTGTGTGGAGTCCGGGCCGGACCCTGAGGATTCCTCTCCAGTGTTGCCATGGATCTTGGGGTGCTTCTGAGTCTCCCCAGGGGATTCAGGCCTCGTCTCGAGTGGGGGCATTCACGTGCGCTTTCCTCCCGAGCTGCAGCAGTAGTGTCACGCTTCCTGTCACGTGGATCAAGGGATCTGTTTCTTTCCCTCGAGGCTGTCCCTCGAGGCTTTCCCACGAGGCTTTTCCACAGGGCTGTGCCACGTGCCACCTTGGTGTGAGTCGATCCTCGGCGTGAAAGACGAGCCGGTGAAGGGAAAAGAGGTTCCTCTGGAATGGACTGAGACATCTGGGGGACTCTTGGAATGGTGGCACGACCCTGGAGTTCCTCTCGCCGTTCCTGTTGAGAGGGCCTCCTCTTGAGATGCGACGGGAACGCCGGGAACTCTTTCCCGACGAAGCAGGGAAAGGATCCCTCATCTCGAGCTACGAGGCGGAAACGGGGCTCCTCTGGATGTGGGCGGGACCCTCGTGATTCCTCTCGAGTGGAGACGGCCAGGTCGGGGAACTTCTTGATTTGCACCAAGGGTGTGAAGGACCCTTTCGAAGTTCCAGAGGTGAGGTGTGATCAGCCTCGAGACGCCTCATCGGAAATGGGCCTCATCTCGCCTGGAGGGGAGAACCTCCTGGATTTTCTCGAGTTGCGGCAGGTCTTCTCGAGTTACGACGGGGACCTCAGGGACCCGCTCTGGTGGCCTCAGGAAAGGCCAGTCCCCATGCGAGTTGCTAGGGGACCTCTCGGGATTCCTCTCCCGTGCATGCCGGGGCCTCAGTCCTTGTGTGGAGTTGGGGCCGGAACCTGAGGATTCCTCTCCAGTGTTGCCATGGATCTTGGGGTGCTTCTGAGTCTCCCCAGGGGAGTCAGGCCTCGTCTCGAGTGGGGGCATGCACGTGCGCTTTCCTCCCGAGCTGCAGCAGTAGTGTCACGCTTCCTGTCACGTGGATCAAGGGATCTGTGGCTTTCCCTCGAGGCTGTCCCTCGAGGCTTTCCCACGAGGCTTTCCCACAGGGCTGTGCCACGTGCCACCTTGGTGTGAGTCGATCCTCGGCGTGAAAGACGAGCCGGTGAAGGGAAAAGAGGTTCCTCTGGAATGGACTGAGACATCTGGGGGACTCTTGGAATGGTGGCACGACCCTGGAGTTCCTCTCGCCGTTCCTGTTGAGAGGGCCTCCTCTTGAGATGCGACGGGAACGCCGGGAACTCTTTCCCGACGAAGCAGGGAAAGGATCCCTCATCTCGAGCTACGAGGCGGAAACGGGGCTCCTCTGGATGTGGGCGGGACCCTCGTGATTCCTCTCGAGTGGAGACGGCCAGGTCGGGGAACTTCTTGATTTGCACCAAGGGTGTGAAGGACCCTTTCGAAGTTCCAGAGGTGAGGTGTGATCAGCCTCGAGACGCCTCATCGGAAATGGGCCTCATCTCGCCTGGAGGGGAGAACCTCCTGGATTTTCCCGAGTTGCGGCAGGTCTTCTCGAGTTACGACGGGGACCTCAGGGACCCGCTCTGGTGGCCTCAGGAAAGGCCAGTCCCCATGCGAGTTGCTAGGGGACCTCTCGGGATTCCTCTCCCGTCCATGCCGGGGCCTCAGTCCTTGTGTGGAGTCGGGGCCGGAACCTGAGGATTCTCTCCAGTGTTGCCATGGATCTTGGGGTGCTTCTGAGTCTCCCCAGGGGAGTCAGGCCTCGTCTCGAGTGGGGGCATGCACGTGCGCTTTCCTCCCGAGCTGCAGCAGTAGTGTCACGCTTCCTGTCACGTGGATCAAGGGATCTGTGGCTTTCCCTCGAGGCTGTCCCTCGAGGCTTTCCCACGAGGCTTTCCCACAGGGCTGTGCCACGTGCCACCTTGGTGTGAGTCGATCCTCGGCGTGAAAGACGAGCCGGTGAAGGGAAAAGAGGTTCCTCTGGAATGGACTGAGACATCTGGGGGACTCTTGGAATGGTGGCACGAACCTGGAGTTCCTCTCGCCGTTCCTGTTGAGAGGGCCTCCTCTTGAGATGCGACGGGAACGCCGGGAACTCTTTCCCGACGAAGCAGGGAAAGGATCCCTCATCTCGAGCTACGAGGCGGAAACGGGGCTCCTCTGGATGTGGGCGGGACCCACGTGATTCCTCTCGAGTGGAGACGGCCAGGTCGGGGAACTTCTTGATTTGCACCAAGGGTGTGAAGGACCCTTTCGAAGTTCCAGAGGTGAGGTGTGATCAGCCTCGAGACGCCTCAGCGGAAATGGGCCTCATCTCGGTGGAGGGGAGAACCTCCTGGATTTTCTCGAGTTGCGGCAGGTCTTCTCGAGTTACGACGGGGACCTCAGGGACCCGCTCTGGTGGCCTCAGGAAAGGCCAGTCCCCATGCGAGTTGCTAGGGGACCTCTCGGGATTCCTCTCCCGTCCATGCCGGGGCCTCAGTCCTTGTGTGGAGTCCGGGCCGGACCCTGAGGTTTCCTCTCCAGTGTTGCCATGGATCTTGGGGTGCTTCTGAGTCTCCCCAGGGGAGTCAGGCCTCGTCTCGAGTGGGGGCATTCACGTGCGCTTTCCTCCCGAGCTGCAGCAGTAGTGTCACGCTTCCTGTCACGTGGATCAAGGGATCTGTTTCTTTCCCTCGAGGCTGTCCCTCGAGGCTTTCCCACGAGGCTTTTCCACAGGGCTGTGCCACGTGCCACCTTGGTGTGAGTCGATCCTCGGCGTGAAAGACGAGCCGGTGAAGGGAAAAGAGGTTCCTCTGGAATGGACTGAGACATCTGGGGGACTCTTGGAATGGTGGCACGACCCTGGAGTTCCTCTCGCCGTTCCTGTTGAGAGGGCCTCCTCTTGAGATGCGACGGGAACGCCGGGAACTCTTTCCCGAAGAAGCAGGGAAAGGATCCCTCATCTCGAGCTACGAGGCGGAAACGGGGCTCCTCTGGATGTGGGCGGGACCCTCGTGATTCCTCTCGAGTGGAGACGGCCAGGTCGGGGAACTTCTTGATTTGCACCAAGGGTGTGAAGGACCCTTTCGAAGTTCCAGAGGTGAGGTGTGATCAGCCTCGAGACGCCTCAGCGGAAATGGGCCTCATCTCGCCTGGAGGGGAGAACCTCCTGGATTTTCTCGAGTTGCGGCAGGTCTTCTCGAGTTACGACGGGGACCTCAGGGACCCGCTCTGGTGGCCTCAGGAAAGGCCAGTCCCCATGCGAGTTGCTAGGGGACCTCTCGGGATTCCTCTCCCGTGCATGCCGGGGCCTCAGTCCTTGTGTGGAGTTGGGGCCGGAACCTGAGGATTCCTCTCCAGTGTTGCCATGGATCTTGGGGTGCTTCTGAGTCTCCCCAGGGGAGTCAGGCCTCGTCTCGAGTGGGGGCATGCACGTGCGCTTTCCTCCCGAGCTGCAGCAGTAGTGTCACGCTTCCTGTCACGTGGATCAAGGGATCTGTGGCTTTCCCTCGAGGCTGTCCCTCGAGGCTTTCCCACGAGGCTTTCCCACAGGGCTGTGCCACGTGCCACCTTGGTGTGAGTCGATCCTCGGCGTGAAAGACGAGCCGGTGAAGGGAAAAGAGGTTCCTCTGGAATGGACTGAGACATCTGGGGGACTCTTGGAATGGTGGCACGACCCTGGAGTTCCTCTCGCCGTTCCTGTTGAGAGGGCCTCCTCTTGAGATGCGACGGGAACGCCGGGAACTCTTTCCCGACGAAGCAGGGAAAGGATCCCTCATCTCGAGCTACGAGGCGGAAACGGGGCTCCTCTGGATGTGGGCGGGACCCTCGTGATTCCTCTCGAGTGGAGACGGCCAGGTCGGGGAACTTCTTGATTTGCACCAAGGGTGTGAAGGACCCTTTCGAAGTTCCAGAGGTGAGGTGTGATCAGCCTCGAGACGCCTCAGCGGAAATGGGCCTCATCTCGCCTGGAGGGGAGAACCTCTTGGATTTTCTCGAGTTGCGGCAGGTCTTCTCGAGTTACGACGGGGACCTCAGGGACCCGCTCTGGTGGCCTCAGGAAAGGCCAGTCCCCATGCGAGTTGCTAGGGGACCTCTCGGGATTCCTCTCCCGTGCATGCCGGGGCCTCAGTCCTTGTGTGGAGTTGGGGCCGGAACCTGAGGATTCCTCTCCAGTGTTGCCATGGATCTTGGGGTGCTTCTGAGTCTCCCCAGGGGAGTCAGGCCTCGTCTCGAGTGGGGGCATGCACGTGCGCTTTCCTCCCGAGCTGCAGCAGTAGTGTCACGCTTCCTGTCACGTGGATCAAGGGATCTGTGGCTTTCCCTCGAGGCTGTCCCTCGAGGCTTTCCCACGAGGCTTTCCCACAGGGCTGTGCCACGTGCCACCTTGGTGTGAGTCGATCCTCGGCGTGAAAGACGAGCCGGTGAAGGGAAAAGAGGTTCCTCTGGAATGGACTGAGACATCTGGGGGACTCTTGGAATGGTGGCACGACCCTGGAGTTCCTCTCGCCGTTCCTGTTGAGAGGGCCTCCTCTTGAGATGCGACGGGAACGCCGGGAACTCTTTCCCGACGAAGCAGGGAAAGGATCCCTCATCTCGAGCTACGAGGCGGAAACGGGGCTCCTCTGGATGTGGGCGGGACCCTCGTGATTCCTCTCGAGTGGAGACGGCCAGGTCGGGGAACTTCTTGATTTGCACCAAGGGTGTGAAGGACCCTTTCGAAGTTCCAGAGGTGAGGTGTGATCAGCCTCGAGACGCCTCAGCGGAAATGGGCCTCATCTCGCCTGGAGGGGAGAACCTCCTGGATTTTCTCGAGTTGCGGCAGGTCTTCTCGAGTTACGACGGGGACCTCAGGGACCCGCTCTGGTGGCCTCAGGAAAGGCCAGTCCCCATGCGAGTTGCTAGGGGACCTCTCGGGATTCCTCTCCCGTCCATGCCGGGGCCTCAGTCCTTGTGTGGAGTTGGGGCCGGAACCTGAGGATTCCTCTCCAGTGTTGCCATGGATCTTGGGGTGCTTCTGAGTCTCCCCAGGGGAGTCAGGCCTCGTCTCGAGTGGGGGCATGCACGTGCGCTTTCCTCCCGAGCTGCAGCAGTAGTGTCACGCTTCCTGTCACGTGGATCAAGGGATCTGTGGCTTTCCCTCGAGGCTGTCCCTCGAGGCTTTCCCACGAGGCTTTCCCACAGGGCTGTGCCAAGTGCCACCTTGGTGTGAGTCGATCCTCTGCGTGAAAGACGAGCCGGTGAAGGGAAAAGAGGTTCGTCTGGAATGGACTGAGACATCTGGGGGACTCTTGGAATGGTGGCACGACCCTGGAGTTCCTCTCGCCGTTCCTGTTGAGAGGGCCTCCTCTTGAGATGCGACGGGAACGCCGGGAACTCTTTCCCGACGAAGCAGGGAAAGGATGCCTCATCTCGAGCTACGAGGCGGAAACGGGACTCCTCTGGATGTGGGCGGCACCCTCGTGATTCCTCTCGAGTGGAGACGGGTATGTCGGGGAACTTCTTGATTTGCACCAAGGGTGTGAAGGACCCTTTCGAAGTTCAGAGGTGAGGTGTGATCAGCCTCGAGACGCCTCAGCGGAAATGGGCCTCATCTCGCCTGGAGGGGAGAACATCCTGGATTTTCTCGAGTTGCGGCAGGTCTTCTCGAGTTACGACGGGGACCTCAGGGACCCGCTCTGGTGGCCTCAGGAAAGGCCAGTCCCCATGCGAGTTGCTAGGGGACCTCTCGGGATTCCTCTCCCGTCCATGCCGGGGCCTCAGTCCTTGTGTGGAGTCGGGGCCGGAACCTGAGGATTCCTCTCCAGTGTTGCCATGGATCTTGGGGTGCTTCTGAGTCTCCCCAGGGGAGTCAGGCCTCGTCTCGAGTGGGGGCATGCACGTGCTCTTTCCTCCCGAGCTGCAGCAGTAGTGTCAGGCTTCCTGTCACGTGGTTCAAGGGATCTGTGGCTTTCCCTCGAGGCTGTCCCTCGAGGCTTTCCCACGAGGCTTTCCCACAGGGCTGTGCCACGTGCCACCTTGGTGTGAGTCGATCCTCGGCGTGAAAGTCGAGCCGGTGAAGGGAAAAGAGGTTCCTCTGGAATGGACTGAGACATCTGGGGGACTCTTGGAATGGTGGCACGACCCTGGAGTTCCTCTCGCCGTTCCTGTTGAGAGGGCCTCCCCTTGAGATGCGACGGGAACGCCGGGAACTCTTTCCCGACGAAGCAGGGAAAGGATCCCTCATCTCGAGCTACGAGGCGGAAACGGGACTCCTCTGGATGTGGGCGGGACCCTCGTGATTCCTCTCGAGTGGAGACGGGTATGTCGGGGAAGTTCTTGATTTGCACCAAGGGTGTGAAGGACCCTTTCGAAGTTCAGAGGTGAGGTGTGATCAGCCTCGAGACGCCTCAGCGGAAATGGGCCTCATCTCGCCTGGAGGGGAGAACCTCCTGGATTTTCTCGAGTTGCGGCAGGTCTTCTCGAGTTACGACGGGGACCTCAGGGACCCGCTCTGGTGGCCTCAGGAAAGGCCAGTCCCCATGCGAGTTGCTAGGGGACCTCTCGGGATTCCTCTCCCGTCCATGCCGGGGCCTCAGTCCTTGTGTGGAGTCGGGGCCGGAACCTGAGGATTCCTCTCCAGTGTTGCCATGGATCTTGGGGTCCTTCTGAGTCTCCCCAGGGGAGTCAGGCCTCGTCTCGAGTGGGGGCATGCACGTGCGCTTTCCTCCCGAGCTGCAGCAGTAGTGTCACGCTTCCTGTCACGTGGATCAAGGGATCTGTGGCTTTCCCTCGAGGCTGTCCCTCGAGGCTTTCCCACGATGCTTTCCCACAGGGCTGTGCCACGTGCCACCTTGGTGTGAGTCGATCCTCGGCGTGAAAGACGAGCCGGTGAAGGGAAAAGAGGTTCCTCTGGAATGGACTGAGACATCTGGGGGACTCTTGGAATGGTGGCACGACCCTGGAGTTCCTCTCGCCGTTCCTGTTGAGAGGGCCTCCACTTGAGATGCGACGGGAACGCCGGGAACTCTTTCCCGACGAAGCAGGGAAAGAATCCCTCATCTCGAGCTACGAGGCGGAAACGGGGCTCCTCTGGATGTGGGCGGGCCCCTCGTGATTCCTCTCGAGTGGAGACGGCTAGGTCGGGGAACTTCTTGATTTGCACCAAGGGTGTGAAGGACCCTTTCGAAGTTCCAGAGGTGAGGTGTGATCAGCCTGGAGACGCCTCAGCGGAAATGGGCCTCATCTCGCCTGGAGGGGAGAACCTCCTGGATTTTCTCGAGTTGCGGCAGGTCTTCTCGAGTTACGACGGGGACCTCAGGGACCCGCTCTGGTGGCCTCAGGAAAGGCCAGTCCCCATGCGCGTTGCTAGGGGACCTCTCGGGATTCCTCTCCCGTCCATTCTGGGGCCTCAGTCCTTGTGTGGAGTCGGGGCCTGAACCTGAGGATTCCTCTCCAGTGTTGCCATGGATCTTGGGGTGCTTCTGAGTCTCCCCAGGGGAGTCAGGCCTCGTCTCGAGTGGGGGCATGCACGTGCGCTTTCCTCCCGAGCTGCAGCAGTAGTGTCACGCTTCCTGTCACGTGGATCAAGGGATCTGTGGCTTTCCCTCGAGGCTGTCCCTCGAGCCTTTCCCACGAGGCTTTCCCACAGGGCTGTGCCACGTGCCACCTTGGTGTGAGTCGATCCTCGGCGTGAAAGACGAGCCGGTGAAGGGAAAAGAGGTTCCTCTGGAATGGACTGAGACATCTGGGGGACTCTTGGAATGGTGGCACGACCCTGGAGTTCCTCTCGCCGTTCCTGTTGAGAGGGCCTCCTCTTGAGATGCGACGGGAACGCCGGGAACTCTTTCCCGACGAAGCAGGGAAAGGATCCCTCATCTCGAGCTACGAGGTGGAAACGGGGCTACTCTGGATGTGGGCGGGACCCTCGTGATTCCTCTCGAGTGGAGACGGCCAGGTCGGGGAACTTCTTGATTTGCACCAAGGGTGTGAAGGACCCTTTCGAAGTTCCAGAGGTGAGGTGTGATCAGCCTCGAGACGCCTCAGCGGAAATGGGCCTCATCTCGCCTGGAGGGGAGAACCTCCTGGATTTTCTCGAGTTGCGGCAGGTCTTCTCGAGTTACGACGGGGACCTCAGGGACCCGCTCTGGTGGCCTCAGGAAAGGCCAGTCCCCATGCGAGTTGCTAGGGGACCTCTCGGGATTCCTCTCCCGTCCATGCCAGGGCCTCAGTCCTTGTGTGGAGTCGGGGCCGGAACCTGAGGATTCCTCTCCAGTGTTGCCATGGATCTTGGGGTGCTTCTGAGTCTCCCCAGGGGAGTCAGGCCTCGTCTCGAGTGGGGGCATGCACGTGCGCTTTCCTCCCGAGCTGCAGCAGTAGTGTCACGCTTCCTGTCACGTGGATCAAGGGATCTGTGGCTTTCCCTCGAGGCTGTCCCTCGAGCCTTTCCCACGAGGCTTTCCCACAGGGCTGTGCCACGTGCCACCTTGGTGTGAGTCGATCCTCGGCGTGAAAGACGAGCCGGTGAAGGGAAAAGAGGTTCCTCTGGAATGGACTGAGACATCTGGGGGACTCTTGGAATGGTGGCACGACCCTGGAGTTCCTCTCGCCGTTCCTGTTGAGAGGGCCTCCTCTTGAGATGCGACGGGAACGCCGGGAACTCTTTCCCGACGAAGCAGGGAAAGGATCCCTCATCTCGAGCTACGAGGTGGAAACGGGGCTACTCTGGATGTGGGCGGGACCCTCGTGATTCCTCTCGAGTGGAGACGGCCAGGTCGGGGAACTTCTTGATTTGCACCAAGGGTGTGAAGGACCCTTTCGAAGTTCCAGAGGTGAGGTGTGATCAGCCTCGAGACGCCTCAGCGGAAATGGGCCTCATCTCGCCTGGAGGGGAGAACCTCCTGGATTTTCTCGAGTTGCGGCAGGTCTTCTCGAGTTACGACGGGGACCTCAGGGACCCGCTCTGGTGGCCTCAGGAAAGGCCAGTCCCCATGCGAGTTGCTAGGGGACCTCTCGGGATTCCTCTCCCGTCCATGCCAGGGCCTCAGTCCTTGTGTGGAGTCGGGGCCGGAACCTGAGGATTCCTCTCCAGTGTTGCCATGGATCTTGGGGTGCTTCTGAGTCTCCCCAGGGGAGTCAGGCCTCGTCTCGAGTGGGGGCATGCACGTGCGCTTTCCTCCCGAGCTGCAGCAGTAGTGTCACGCTTCCTGTCACGTGGATCAAGGGATCTGTGGCTTTCCCTCGAGGCTGTCCCTCGAGGCTTTCCCACGAGGCTTTCCCACAGGGCTGTGCCACGTGCCACCTTGGTGTGAGTCGATCCTCGGCGTGAAAGACGAGCCGGTGAAGGGAAAAGAGGTTCCTCTGGAATGGACTGAGACATCTGGGGGACTCTTGGAATGGTGGCACGACCCTGGAGTTCCTCTCGCCGTTCCTGTTGAGAGGGCCTCCTCTTGAGATGCGACGGGAACGCCGGGAACTCTTTCCCGACGAAGCAGGGAAAGGATCCCTCATCTCGAGCTACGAGGTGGAAACGGGGCTACTCTGGATGTGGGCGGGACCCTCGTGATTCCTCTCGAGTGGAGACGGCCAGGTCGGGGAACTTCTTGATTTGCACCAAGGGTGTGAAGGACCCTTTCGAAGTTCCAGAGGTGAGGTGTGATCAGCCTCGAGACGCCTCAGCGGAAATGGGCCTCATCTCGCCTGGAGGGGAGAACCTCCTGGATTTTCTCGAGTTGCGGCAGGTCTTCTCGAGTTACGACGGGGACCTCAGGGACCCGCTCTGGTGGCCTCAGGAAAGGACAGTCCCCATGCGAGTTGCTAGGGGACCTCTCGGGATTCCTCTCCCGTTCATGCCAGGGCCTCAGTCCTTGTGTGGAGTCGGGGCCGGAACCTGAGGATTCCTCTCCAGTGTTGCCATGGATCTTGGGGTGCTTCTGAGTCTCCCCAGGGGAGTCAGGCCTCGTCTCGAGTGGGGGCATGCACGTGCGCTTTCCTCCCGAGCTGCAGCAGTAGTGTCACGCTTCCTGTCACGTGGATCAAGGGATCTGTGGCTTTCCCTCGAGGCTGTCCCTCGAGGCTTTCCCACGAGGCTTTCCCACAGGGCTGTGCCACGTGCCACCTTGGTGTGAGTCGATCCTCGGCGTGAAAGACGAGCCGGTGAAGGGAAAAGAGGTTCCTCTGGAATGGACTGAGACATCTGGGGGACTCTTGGAATGGTGGCACGACCCTGGAGTTCCTCTCGCCGTTCCTGTTGAGAGGGCCTACTCTAGAGATGCGACGGGAACGCCGGGAACTCTTTCCCGACGAAGCAGGGAAAGGATCCCTCATCTCGAGCTACGAGGCGGAAACGGTGCTCCTCTGGATGTGGGCGGGACCCTCGTGATTCCTCTCGAGTGGAGACGGCCAGGTCGGGGAACTGCTTGATTTGCACCAAGGGTGTGAAGGACCCTTTCGAAGTTCCAGAGGTGAGGTGTGATCAGCCTCGAGACGCCTCAGCGGAAATGGGCCTCATCTCGCCTGGAGGGGAGAACCTCCTGGATTTTCTCGAGTTGCGGCAGGTCTTCTCGAGTTACGACGGGGACCTCAGGGACCCGCACAGGTGGCCTCAGGAAAGGCCAGTCCCCATGCGAGTTGCTAGGGGACCTCTCGGGATTCCTCTCCCGATCATGCCGGGGCCTCAGTCCTTGTGTGGAGTCGGGGCCGGAACCTGAGGATTCCTCTCCAGTGTTGCCATGGATCTTGGGGTGCTTCTGAGTCTCCCCAGGGGAGTCAGGCCTCGTCTCGAGTGGGGGCATGCACGTGCGCTTTCCTCCCGAGCTGCAGCAGTAGTGTCACGCTTCCTGTCACGTGGATCAAGGGATCTGTGGCTTTCCCTCGAGGCTGTCCCTCGAGGCTTTCCCACGAGGCTTTCCCACAGGGCTGTGCCACGTGCCACCTTGGTGTGAGTCGATCCTCGGCGTGAAAGACGAGCCGGTGAAGGGAAAAGAGGTTCCTCTGGAATGGACTGAGACATCTGGGGGACTCTTGGAATGGTGGCACGACCCTGGAGTTCCTCTCGCCGTTCCTGTTGAGAGGGCCTACTCTTGAGATGCGACGGGAACGCCGGGAACTCTTTCCCGACGAAGCAGGGAAAGGATCCCTCATCTCGAGCTACGAGGCGGAAACGGTGCTCCTCTGGATGTGGGCGGGACCCTCGTGATTCCTCTCGAGTGGAGACGGCCAGGTCGGGGAACTGCTTGATTTGCACCAAGGGTGTGAAGGACCCTTTCGAAGTTCCAGAGGTGAGGTGTGATCAGCCTCGAGACGCCTCAGCGGAAATGGGCCTCATCTCGCCTGGAGGGGAGAACCTCCTGGATTTTCTCGAGTTGCGGCAGGTCTTCTCGAGTTACGACGGGGACCTCAGGGACCCGCACAGGTGGCCTCAGGAAAGGCCAGTCCCCATGCGAGTTGCTAGGGGACCTCTCGGTATCCTCTCCCGTCCATGCCAGGGCCTCAGTCCTTGTGTGGAGTCGGGGCCGGAACCTGAGGATTCCTCTCCAGTGTTGCCATGGATCTTGGGGTGCTTCTGAGTCTCCCCAGGGGAGTCAGGCCTCGTCTCGAGTGGGGGCATGCACGTGCGCTTTCCTCCCGAGCTGCAGCAGTAGTGTCACGCTTCCTGTCACGTGGATCAAGGGATCTGTGGCTTTCCCTCGAGGCTGTCCCTCGAGGCTTTCCCACGAGGCTTTCCCACAGGGCTGTGCCACGTGCCACCTTGGTGTGAGTCGATCCTCGGCGTGAAAGACGAGCCGGTGAAGGGAAAAGAGTTTCCTCTGGAATGGACTGAGACATCTGGGGAATCTTGGAATGGTGGCACGACCCTGGAGTTCCTCTCGACATTCCTGTTGAGAGGGCCTCCTCTTGAGATGCGACGGGAACGCCGGGAACTCTTTCCCGACGAAGCAGGGAAAGGATGCCTCATCTCGAGGTACGAGGCGGAAACGGGACTCCTCTGGATGTGGGCGGCACCCTCGTGATTCCTCTCGAGTGGAGACGGGTATGTCGGGGAACTTCTTGATTTGCACCAAGGGTGTGAAGGACCCTTTCGAAGTTCAGAGGTGAGGTGTGATCAGCCTCGAGACCCCTCAGCGGAAATGGGCCTCATCTCGCCTGGAGGGGAGAACATCCTGGATTTTCTCGAGTTGCGGCAGGTCTTCTCGAGTTACGACGGGGACCTCAGGGACCCGCTCTGGTGGCCTCAGGAAAGGCCAGTCCCCATGCGAGTTGCTAGGGGACCTCTCGGGATTCCTCTCCCGTCCATGCCGGGGCCTCAGTCCTTGTGTGGAGTCGGGGCCGGAACCTGAGGATTCCTCTCCAGTGTTGCCATGGATCTTGGGGTGCTTCTGAGTCTCCCCAGGGGAGTCAGGCCTCGTCTCGAGTGGGGGCATGCACGTGCGCTTTCCTCCCGAGCTGCAGCAGTAGTGTCACGCTTCCTGTCACGTGGATCAAGGGATCTGTGGCTTTCCCTCGAGGCTGTCCCTCGAGCCTTTCCCACGAGGCTTTCCCACAGGGCTGTGCCACGTGCCACCTTGGTGTGAGTCGATCCTCGGCGTGAAAGACGAGCCGGTGAAGGGAAAAGAGGTTCCTCTGGAATGGACTGAGACATCTGGGGGACTCTTGGAATGGTGGCACGACCCTGGAGTTCCTCTCGCCGTTCCTGTTGAGAGGGCCTCCTCTTGAGATGCGACGGGAACGCCGGGAACTCTTTCCCGACGAAGCAGGGAAAGGATCCCTCATCTCGAGCTACGAGGCGGAAACGGGGCTCCTCTGGATGTGGGCGGGACCCTCGTGATTCCTCTCGAGTGGAGACGGCCAGGTCGGGGAACTTCTTGATTTGCACCAAGGGTGTGAAGGACCCTAGCGAAGTTCAGGAGGTGAGGTGTGTGATCAGCCTCGAGACGCCTCAGCGGAAATGGGCTTCATCTCGCCTGGAGGGGAGAACCTCCTGGATTTTCTCGAGTTGCGGCAGGTCTTCTCGAGTTACGACGGGGACCTCAGGGACCCGCAAAGGTGGCCTCAGGAAAGGCCAGTCCCCATGCGAGTTGCTAGGGGACCTCTCGGGATCCTCTCCCGTCCATGCCAGGGCCTCAGTCCTTGTGTGGAGTCGGGGCCGGAACCTGAGGATTCCTCTCCAGTGTTGCCATGGATCTTGGGGTGCTTCTGAGTCTCCCCAGGGGAGTCAGGCCTCGTCTCGAGTGGGGGCATGCACGTGCACTTTCCTCCCGAGCTGCAGCAGTAGTGTCACGCTTCCTGTCACGTGGATCAAGGGATCTGTGGCTTTCCCTCGAGGCTGTCCCTCGAGGCTTTCCCACGAGGCTTTCCCACAGGGCTGTGCCACGTTGCACCTTGGTGTGAGTCGATCCTCGGCGTGAAAGACGAGCCGGTGAAGGGAAAAGAGGTTCCTCTGGAATGGACTGTGACATCTGGGGAATCTTGGAATGGTGGCACGACCCTGGAGTTCCTCTCGACGTTCCTGTTGAGAGGGCCTCCTCTTGAGATGCGACGGGAACGCCGGGAACTCTTTCCCGACGAAGCAGGGAAAGGATGCCTCATCTCGAGCTACGAGGCGGAAACGGGACTCCTCTGGATGTGGGCGGCACCCTCGTGATTCCTCTCGAGTGGAGACGGGTATGTCGGGGAACTTCTTGATTTGCACCAAGGGTGTGAAGGACCCTTTCGAAGTTCAGAGGTGAGGTGTGATCAGCCTCGAGACGCCTCAGCGGAAATGGGCCTCATCTCGCCTGGAGGGGAGAACATCCTGGATTTTCTCGAGTTGCGGCAGGTCTTCTCGAGTTACGACGGGGGCCTCAGGGACCCGCTCTGGTGGCCTCAGGAAAGGCCAGTCCCCATGCGAGTTGCTAGGGGACCTCTCGGGATTCCTCTCCCGTCCATGCCGGGGCCTCAGTCCTTGTGTGGAGTCGGGGCCGGAACCTGAGGATTCCTCTCCAGTGTTGCCATGGATCTTGGGGTGCTTCTGAGTCTCCCCAGGGGAGTCAGGCCTCGTCTCGAGTGGGGGCATGCACGTGCGCTTTCCTCCCGAGCTGCAGCAGTAGTGTCACGCTTCCTGTCACGTGGATCAAGGGATCTGTGGCTTTCCCTCGAGGCTGTCCCTCGAGACTTTCCCACGAGGCTTTCCCACAGGGCTGTGCCACGTGCCACCTTGGTGTGAGTCGATCCTCGGCGTGAAAGACGAGCCGGTGAAGGGAAAAGAGGTTCCTCTGGAATGGACTGAGACATCTGGGGGACTCTTGGAATGGTGGCACGACCCTGGAGTTCCTCTCGCCGTTCCTGTTGAGAGGGCCTCCTCTTGAGATGCGACGGGAAAGCCGGGAACTCTTTCCCGACGAAGCAGGGAAAGGATCCCTCATCTCGAGCTACGAGGCGGAAACGGGGCTCCTCTGGATGTGGGCGTGACCCTCGTGATTCCTCTCGAGTGGAGACGGCTAGGTCGGGGAACTTCTTGATTTGCACCAAGGGTGTGAAGGACCCTTTCGAAGTTCCAGAGGTGAGGTGTGATCAGCCTCGAGACGCCTCAGCGGAAATGGGCCTCATCTCGCCTGGAGGGGAGAACCTCCTGGATTTTCTCGAGTTGCGGCAGGTCTTCTCGAGTTACGACAGGGACCTCAGGGACCCGCTCTGCTGGCCTCAGGAAAGGCCAGTCCCCATGCGAGTTGCTAGGGGACCTCTCGGGATTCCTCTCCGGTCCATGCCGGGGCCTCAGTCCTTGTGTGGAGTCGGGGCCGGAACCTGAGGATTCCTCTCCAGTGTTGCCATGGATCTTGGGGTGCTTCTGAGTCTCCCCAGGGGAGTCAGGCCTCGTCTCGAGTGGGGGCATGCACGTGCACTTTCCTCCCGAGCTGCAGCAGTAGTGTCACGCTTCCTGTCACGTGGATCAAGGGATCTGTGGCTTTCCCTCGAGGCTGTCCCTCGAGGCTTTCCCACGAGGCTTTCCCACAGGGCTGTGCCACGTGCCACCTTGGTGTGAGTCGATCCTCGGCGTGAAAGATGAGCCGGTGAAGGGAAAAGAGGTTCCTCTGGAATGGACTGAGACATCTGGGGGACTCTTGGAATGGTGGCACGACCCTGGAGTTCCTCTCGCCGTTCCTGTTGAGAGGGCCTCCTCTTGAGATGCGACGGGAACGCCGGGAACTCTTTCCCGACGAAGCAGGGAAAGGATCCCTCATCTCGAGCTACGAGGCGGAAACGGGGATCCTCTGGATGTGGGCGGGACCCTCGTGATTCCTCTCGAGTGGAGACGGCCAGGTCGGGGAACTTCTTGATTTGCACCAAGGGTGTGAAGGACCCTTTCGAAGTTCCAGAGGTGAGGTGTGATCAGCCTCGAGACGCCTCAGCGGAAATGGGCCTCATCTCGCCTGGAGGGGAGAACCTCCTGGATTTTCTCGAGTTGCGGCAGGTCTTCTCGAGTTACGACGGGGACCTCAGGGACCCGCTCTGGTGGCCTCAGGAAAGGCCAGTCCCCATGCGAGTTGCTAGGGGACCTCTCGGGATTCCTCTCCCGTCCATTCTGGGGCCTCAGTCCTTGTGTGGAGTCGGGGCCGGAACCTGAGGATTCCTCTCCAGTGTTGCCATGGATCTTGGGGTGCTTCTGAGTCTCCCCAGGGGAGTCAGGCCTCGTCTCGAGTGGGGGCATGCACGTGCGCTTTCCTCCCGAGCTGCAGCAGTAGTGTCACGCTTCCTGTCACGTGGATCAAGGGATCTGTGGCTTTCCCTCGAGGCTGTCCCTCGAGGCTTTCCCACGAGGCTTTCCCACAGGGCTGTGCCACGTGCCACCTTGGTGTGAGTCGATCCTCGGCGTGAAAGACGAGCCGGTGAAGGGAAAAGAGGTTCCTCTGGAATGGACTGAGACATCTGGGGGACTCTTGGAATGGTGGCACGACCCTGGAGTTCCTCTCGCCGTTCCTGTTGAGAGGGCCTCCCCTTGAGATGCGACGGGAACGCCGGGAACTCTTTCCCGACGAAGCAGGGAAAGGATCCCTCATCTCGAGCTACGAGGCGGAAACGGGACTCCTCTGGATGTGGGCGGGACCCTCGTGATTCCTCTCGAGTGGAGACGGGTATGTCGGGGAACTTCTTGATTTGCACCAAGGGTGTGAAGGACCCTTTCGAAGTTCAGAGGTGAGGTGTGATCAGCCTCGAGACGCCTCAGCGGAAATGGGCCTCATCTCGCCTGGAGGGGAGAACCTCCTGGATTTTCTCGAGTTGCGGCAGGTCTTCTCGAGTTACGACGGGGACCTCAGGGACCCGCTCTGGTGGCCTCAGGAAAGGCCAGTCCCCATGCGAGTTGCTAGGGGACCTCTCGGGATTCCTCTCCCGTCCATGCCGGGGCCTCAGTCCTTGTGTGGAGTCGGGGCCGGAACCTGAGGATTCCTCTCCAGTGTTGCCATGGATCTTGGGGTGCTTCTGAGTCTCCCCAGGGGAGTCAGGCCTCGTCTCGAGTGGGGGCATGCACGTGCGCTTTCCTCCCGAGCTGCAGCAGTAGTGTCACGCTTCCTGTCACGTGGATCAAGGGATCTGTGGCTTTCCCTCGAGGCTGTCCCTCGAGGCTTTCCCACGAGGCTTTCCCACAGGGCTGTGCCACGTGCCACCTTGGTGTGAGTCGATCCTCGGCGTGAAAGACGAGCCGGTGAAGGGAAAAGAGGTTCCTCTGGAATGGACTGAGACATCTGGGGGACTCTTGGAATGGTGGCACGACCCTGGAGTTCCTCTCGCCGTTCCTGTTGAGAGGGCCTCCACTTGAGATGCGACGGGAACGCCAGGAACTCTTTCCCGACGAAGCAGGGAAAGAATCCCTCATCTCGAGCTACGAGGCGGAAACGGGGCTCCTCTGGATGTGGGCGGGCCCCTCGTGATTCCTCTCGAGTGGAGACGGCTAGGTCGGGGAACTTCTTGATTTGCACCAAGGGTGTGAAGGACCCTTTCGAAGTTCCAGAGGTGAGGTGTGATCAGCCTCGAGACGCCTCAGCGGAAATGGGCCTCATCTCGCCTGGAGGGGAGAACCTCCTGGATTTTCTCGAGTTGCGGCAGGTCTTCTCGAGTTACGACGGGGACCTCAGGGACCCGCTCTGGTGGCCTCAGGAAAGGCCAGTCCCCATGCGAGTTGCTAGGGGACCTCTCGGGATTCCTCTCCCGTCCATTCTGGGGCCTCAGTCCTTGTGTGGAGTCGGGGCCTGAACCTGAGGATTCCTCTCCAGTGTTGCCATGGATCTTGGGGTGCTTCTGAGTCTCCCCAGGGGAGTCAGGCCTCGTCTCGAGTGGGGGCATGCACGTGCGCTTTCCTCCCGAGCTGCAGCAGTAGTGTCACGCTTCCTGTCACGTGGATCAAGGGATCTGTGGCTTTCCCTCGAGGCTGTCCCTCGAGCCTTTCCCACGAGGCTTTCCCACAGGGCTGTGCCACGTGCCACCTTGGTGTGAGTCGATCCTCGGCGTGAAAGACGAGCCGGTGAAGGGAAAAGAGGTTCCTCTGGAATGGACTGAGACATCTGGGGGACTCTTGGAATGGTGGCACGACCCTGGAGTTCCTCTCGCCGTTCCTGTTGAGAGGGCCTCCTCTTGAGATGCGACGGGAACGCCGGGAACTCTTTCCCGACAAAGCAGGGAAAGGATCCCTCATCTCGAGCTACGAGGCGGAAACGGGGCTACTCTGGATGTGGGCGGGACCCTCGTGATTCCTCTCGAGTGGAGACGGCCAGGTCGGGGAACTTCTTGATTTGCACCAAGGGTGTGAAGGACCCTTTCGAAGTTCCAGAGGTGAGGTGTGATCAGCCTCGAGACGCCTCAGCGGAAATGGGCCTCATCTCGCCTGGAGGGGAGAACCTCCTGGATTTTCTCGAGTTGCGGTAGGTCTTCTCGAGTTACGACGGGGACCTCAGGGACCCGCTCTGGTGGCCTCAGGAAAGGCCATTCCCCATGCGAGTTGCTAGGGGACCTCTCGGGATTCCTCTCCCGATCATGCCGGGGCCTCAGTCCTTGTGTGGAGTCGGGGCCGGAACCTGAGGATTCCTCTCCAGTGTTGCCATGGATCTTGGGGTGCTTCTGAGTCTCCAGAGGGGAGTCAGGCCTCGTCTCGAGTGGGGGCATGCACGTGCGCTTTCCTCCGGAGCTGCAGCAGTAGTGTCACGCTTCCTGTCACGTGGATCAAGGGATCTGTGGCTTTCCCTCGAGGCTGTCCCTCGAGGCTTTCCCACGAGGCTTTCCCACAGGGCTGTGCCACGTGCCACCTTGGTGTGAGTCGATCCTCGGCGTGAAAGACGAGCCGGTGAAGGGAAAAGAGGTTCCTCTGGAATGGACTGAGACATCTGGGGGACTCTTGGAATGGTGGCACGACCCTGGAGTTCCTCTCGCCGTTCCTGTTGAGAGGGCCTCCTCTTGAGATGCGACGGGAACGCCGGGAACTCTTTCCCGACGAAGCAGGGAAAGGATCCCTCATCTCGAGCTACGAGGCGGAAACGGTGCTCCTCTGGATGTGGGCGGGACCCTCGTGATTCCTCTCGAGTGGAGACGGCCAGGTCGGGGAACTGCTTGATTTGCACCAAGGGTGTGAAGGACCCTTTCGAAGTTCCAGAGGTGAGGTGTGATCAGCCTCGAGACGCCTCAGCGGAAATGGGCTTCATCTCGCCTGGAGGGGAGAACCTCCTGGATTTTCTCGAGTTGCGGCAGGTCTTCTCGAGTTACGACGGGGACCTCAGGGACCCGCACAGGTGGCCTCAGGAAAGGCCAGTCCCCATGCGAGTTGCTAGGGGACCTCTCGGGATTCCTCTCCCGTCCATGCCAGGGCCTCAGTCCTTGTGTGGAGTCGGGGCCGGAACCTGAGGATTCCTCTCCAGTGTTGCCATGGATCTTGGGGTGCTTCTGAGTCTCCCCAGGGGAGTCAGGCCTCGTCTCGAGTGGGGGCATGCACGTGCGCTTTCCTCCCGAGCTGCAGCAGTAGAGTCACGCTTCCTGTCACGTGGATCAAGGGATCTGTGGCTTTCCCTCGAGGCTGTCCCTCGAGGCTTTCCCACGAGGCTTTCCCACAGGGCTGTGCCACGTGCCACCTTGGTGTGAGTCGATCCTCGGCGTGAAAGACGAGCCGGTGAAGGGAAAAGAGGTTCCTCTGGAATGGACTGAGACATCTGGGGGACTCTTGGAATGGTGGCACGACCCTGGAGTTCCTCTCGCCGTTCCTGTTGAGAGGGCCTCCTCTTGAGATGCGACGGGAACGCCGGGAACTCTTTCCCGACGAAGCAGGGAAAGGATCCCTCATCTCGAGCTACGAGGCGGAAACGGGGCTCCTCTGGATGTGGGCGGGACCCTCGTGACTCCTCTCGAGTGGAGACGGCCAGGTCGGGGAACTTCTTGATTTGCACCAAGGGTGTGAAGGACCCTTTCGAAGTTCCAGAGGTGAGGTGTGATCAGCCTCGAGACGCCTCAGCGGAAATGGGCCTCATCTCGCCTGGAGGGGAGAACCTCCTGGATTTTCTCGAGTTGCGGCAGGTCTTCTCGAGTTACGACGGGGACCTCAGGGACCCCCTCTGCTGGCCTCAGGAAAGGCCAGTCCCCATGCGAGTTGCTAGGGGACCTCTCGGGATTCCTCTCCCGTCCATGCCGGGGCCTCAGTCCTTGTGTGGAGTCGGGGCCGGAACCTGAGGATTCCTCTCCAGTGTTGCCATGGATCTTGGGGTGCTTCTGAGTCTCCCCAGGGGAGTCAGGCCTCGTCTCGAGTGGGGGGCATGCACGTGCGCTTTCCTCCCGAGCTGCAGCAGTAGTGTCACGCTTCCTGTCACGTGGATCAAGGGATCTGTGGCTTTCCCTCGAGGCTGTCCCTCGAGGCTTTCCCACGAGGCTTTCCCACAGGGCTGTGCCACGTGCCACCTTGGTGTGAGTCGATCCTCGGCGTGAAAGACGAGCCGGTGAAGGGAAAAGAGGTTCCTCTGGAATGGACTGAGACATCTGGGGGACTCTTGGAATGGTGGCACGACCCTGGAGTTCCTCTCGCCGTTCCTGTTGAGAGGGCCTCCACTTGAGATGCGACGGGAACGCCGGGAACTTTTCCCGACGAAGCAGGGAAAGGATCCCTCATCTCGAGCTACGAGGCGGAAACGGGGCTCCTCTGGATGTGGACGGGCCCCTCGTGATTCCTCTCGAGTGGAGACGGCTAGGTCGGGGAACTTCTTGATTTGCACCAAGGGTGTGAAGGACCCTTTCGAAGTTCCAGAGGTGAGGTGTGATCAGCCTCGAGACGCCTCAGCGGAAATGGGCCTCATCTCGCCTGGAGGGGAGAACCTCCTGGATTTTCTCGAGTTGCGGCAGGTCTTCTCGAGTTACGACGGGGACCTCAGGGACCCGCTCTGGTGGCCTCAGGAAAGGCCAGTCCCCATGCGCGTTGCTAGGGGACCTCTCGGGATTCCTCTCCCGTCCATTCTGGGGCCTCAGTCCTTGTGTGGAGTCGGGGCCTGAACCTGAGGATTCCTCTCCAGTGTTGACATGCATCTTGGGGTGCTTCTGAGTCTCCCCAGGGGATTCAGGCCTCGTCTCGAGTGGGGGCATGCACGTGCACTTTCCTCCCGAGCTGCAGCAGTAGTGTCACGCTTCCTGTCACGTGGATCAAGGGATCTGTGGCTTTCCCTCGAGGCTGTCCCTCGAGGCTTTCCCACGAGGCTTTCCCACAGGGCTGTGCCACGTGCCACCTTGGTGTGAGTCGATCCTCGGCGTGAAAGACGAGCCGGTGAAGGGAAAAGAGGTTCCTCTGGAATGGACTGAGACATCTGGGGGACTCTTGGAATGGTGGCACGACCCTGGAGTTCCTCTCGCCGTTCCTGTTGAGAGGGCCTCCTCTTGAGATGCGACGGGAACGCCGGGAACTCTTTCCCGACGAAGCAGGGAAAGGATCCCTCATCTCCAGCTACGAGGCGGAAACGGGACTCCTCTGGATGTGTGCGGGACCCTCGTGATTCCTCTCGAGTGGAGACGGCCAGGTCGGGGAACTTCTTGATTTGCACCAAGGGTGTGAAGGACCCTTTCGAAGTTCCAGAGGTGAGGTGTGATCAGCCTGGAGACGCCTCAGCGGAAATGGGCCTCATCTCGCCTGGAGGGGAGAACCTCCTGGATTTTCTCGAGTTGCGGCAGGTCTTCTCGAGTTACGACGGGGACCTCAGGGACCCGCACAGGTGGCCTCAGGAAAGGCCAGTCCCCATGCGAGTTGCTAGGGGACCTCTCGGGATTCCTCTCCCGAACATGCCAGGGCCTCAGTCCTTGTGTGGAGTCGGGGCCGGAACCTGAGGATTTCTCTCCAGTGTTGCCATGGATCTTGGGGTGCTTCTGAGTCTCCCCAGGGGAGTCAGGCCTCGTCTCGAGTGGGGGCATGCACGTGCGCTTTCCTCCGGAGCTGCAGCAGTAGTGTCACGCTTCCTGTCACGTGGATCAAGGGATCTGTGGCTTTCCCTCGAGGCTGTCCCTCGAGGCTTTCCCACGAGGCTTTCCCACAGGGCTGTGCCACGTGCCACCTTGGTGTGAGTCGATCCTCGGCGTGAAAGACGAGCCGGTGAAGGGAAAAGAGATTCCTCTGGAATGGACTGAGACATCTGGGGGACTCTTGGAATGGTGGCACGACCCTGGAGTTCCTCTCGCCGTTCCTGTTGAGAGGGCCTACTCTTGAGATGCGACGGGAACGCCGGGAACTCTTTCCTGACGAAGCAGGGAAAGGATCCCTCATCTCGAGCTACGAGGCGGAAACGGTGCTCCTCTGGATGTGGGCGGAACCCTCGTGATTCCTCTCGAGTGGAGACGGCCAGGTCGGGGAACTGCTTGATTTGCACCAAGGGTGTGAAGGACCCTTTCGAAGTTCCAGAGGTGAGGTGTGATCAGCCTCGAGACGCCTCAGCGGAAATGGGCCTCATCTCGCCTGGAGGGGAGAACCTCCTGGATTTTCTCGAGTTGCGGCAGGTCTTCTCGAGTTACGACGGGGACCTCAGGGACCCGCACAGGTGGCCTCAGGAAAGGCCAGTCCCCATGCGAGTTGCTAGGGGACCTCTCGGGATTCCTCTCCCGTCCATGCCGGGGCCTCAGTCCTTGTGTGGAGTCGGGGCCGGAACCTGAGGATTCATCTCCAGTGTTGCCATGGATCCTGGGGTGCTTCTGAGTCTCCCCAGGGGAGTCAGGCCTCGTCTCGAGTGGGGGCATGCACGTGCGCTTTCCTCCCGAGCTGCAGCAGTAGAGTCACGCTTCCTGTCACGTGGATCAAGGGATCTGTGGCTTTCCCTCGAGGCTGTCCCTCGAGGCTTTCCCACGAGGCTTTCCCACAGGGCTGTGCCACGTGCCACCTTGGTGTGAGTCGATCCTCGGCGTGAAAGACGAGCCGGTGAAGGGAAAAGAGGTTCCTCTGGAATGGACTGAGACATCTGGGGGACTCTTGGAATGGTGGCACGACCCTGGAGTTCCTCTCGCCGTTCCTGTTGAGAGGGCCTCCTCTTGAGATGCGACGGGAACGCCGGGAACTCTTTCCCGACGAAGCAGGGAAAGGATCCCTCATCTCGAGCTACGAGGCGGAAACGGGGCTCCTCTGGATGTGGGCGGGACCCTCGTGATTCCTCTCGAGTGGAGACGGCCAGGTCGGGGAACTTCTTGATTTGCACCAAGGGTGTGAAGGACCCTTTCGAAGTTCCAGAGGTGAGGTGTGTTCAGCCTCGAGACGCCTCAGCGGAAATGGGCCTCATCTCGCCTGGAGGGGAGAACCTCCTGGATTTTCTCGAGTTGCGGCAGGTCTTCTCGAGTTACGACGGGGACCTCAGGGACCCGCTCTGGTGGCCTCAGGAAAGGCCAGTCCCCATGCGAGTTGCTAGGGGACCTCTCGGGATTCCTCTCCCGATCATGCCGGGGCCTCAGTCCTTGTGTGGAGACGGGGCCGGAACCTGAGGATTCCTCTCCAGTGTTGCCATGGATCTTGGGGTGCTTCTGAGTCTCCCCAGGGGAGTCAGGCCTCGTCTCGAGTGGGGGCATGCACGTGCGCTTTCCTCCCGAGCTGCAGCAGTAGTGTCACGCTTCCTGTCACGTGGATCAAGGGATCTGTGGCTTTCCCTCGAGGCTGTCCCTCGAGGCTTTCCCACGAGTCTTTCCCACAGGGCTGTGCCACGTGCCACCTTGGTGTGAGTCGATCCTCGGCGTGAAAGACGAGCCGGTGAAGGGAAAAGAGGTTCCTCTGGAATGGACTGAGACATCTGGGGGACTCTTGGAATGGTGGCACGACCCTGGAGTTCCTCTCGCCGTTCCTGTTGAGAGGGCCTCCTCTTGAGATGCGACGGGAACGCCGGGAACTCTTTCCCGACGAAGCAGGGAAAGGATCCCTCATCTCGAGCTACGAGGCGGAAACGGGGCTCCTCTGGATGTGGGCGGGACCCTCGTGATTCCTCTCGAGTGGAGACGGCCAGGTCGGGGAACTTCTTGATTTGCACCAAGGGTGTGAAGGACCCTTTCGAAGTTCCAGAGGTGAGGTGTGATCAGCCTCGAGACGCCTCAGCGGAAATGGGCCTCATCTCGCCTGGAGGGGAGAACCTCCTGGATTTTCTCGAGTTGCGGCAGGTCTTCTCGAGTTACGACGGGGACCTCAGGGACCCGCTCTGGTGGCCTCAGGAAAGGCCAGTCCCCATGCGAGTTGCTAGGGGACCTCTCGGGATTCCTCTCCCGATCATGCCGGGGCCTCAGTCCTTGTGTGGATTCGGGGCCGGAACCTGAGGATTCCTCTCCAGTGTTGCCATGGATCTTGGGGTGCTTCTGAGTCTCCCCAGGGGAGTCAGGCCTCGTCTCGAGTGGGGGCATGCACGTGCGCTTTCCTCCCGAGCTGCAGCAGTAGTGTCACGCTTCCTGTCACGTGGATCAAGGGATCTGTGGCTTTCCCTCGAGGCTGTCCCTCGAGGCTTTCCCACGAGGCTTTCCCACAGGGCTGTGCCACGTGCCACCTTGGTGTGAGTCGATCCTCGGCGTGAAAGACGAGCCGGTGAAGGGAAAAGAGGTTCCTCTGGAATGGACTGAGACATCTGGGGGACTCTTGGAATGGTGGCACCACCCTGGAGTTCCTCTCGCCGTTCCTGTTGAGAGGGCCTCCTCTTGAGATGCGACGGGAACGCCGGGAACTCTTTCCCGACGAAGCAGGGAAAGGATCCCTCATCTCGAGCTACGAGGCGGAAACGGGGCTCCTCTGGATGTGGGCGGGACCCTCGTGATTCCTCTCGAGTGGAGACGGCCAGGTCGGGGAACTGCTTGATTTGCACCAAGGGTGTGAAGGACCCTTTCGAAGTTCCAGAGGTGAGGTGTGATCAGCCTCGAGACGCCTCAGCGGAAATGGGCCTCATCTCGCCTGGAGGGGAGAACCTCCTGGATTTTCTCGAGTTGCGCAGGTCTTCTCGAGTTACGACGGGGACCTCAGGGACCCGCACAGGTGGCCTCAGGAAAGGCCAGTCCCCATGCGAGTTGCTAGGGGACCTCTCGGGATTCCTCTCCCGTCCATGCCGGGGCCTCAGTCCTTGTGTGGAGTCGGGGCCGGAACCTGAGGATTCCTCTCCAGTGTTGCCATGGATATTGGGGTGCTTCTGAGTCTCCCCAGGGGAGTCAGGCCTCGTCTCGAGTGGGGGCATGCACGTGCGCTTTCCTCCCGAGCTGCAGCAGTAGTGTCACGCTTCCTGTCACGTGGATCAAGGGATCTGTGGCTTTCCCTCGAGGCTGTCCCTCGAGGCTTTCCCACGAGGCTTTCCCACAGGGCTGTGCCACGTGCCACCTTGGTGTGAGTCGATCCTCGGCGTGAAAGACGAGCCGGTGAAGGGAAAAGAGGTTCCTCTGGAATGGACTGAGACATCTGGGGGACTCTTGGAATGGTGGCACGACCCTGGAGTTCCTCTCGCCGTTCCTGTTGAGAGGGCCTCCTCTTGAGATGCGACGGGAACGCCGGGAACTCTTTCCCGACGAAGCAGGGAAAGGATCCCTCATCTCGAGCTACGAGGCGGAAACGGGGCTCCTCTGGATGTGGGCGGGACCCTCGTGATTCCTCTCGAGTGGAGACGGCCAGGTCGGGGAACTTCTTGATTTGCACCAAGGGTGTGAAGGACCCTTTCGAAGTTCCAGAGGTGAGGTGTGATCAGCCTCGAGACGCCTCAGCGGAAATGGGCCTCATCTCGCCTGGAGGGGAGAACCTCCTGGATTTTCTCGAGTTGCGGCAGGTCTTCTCGAGTTACGACGGGGACCTCAGGGACCCGCTCTGGTGGCCTCAGGAAAGGCCAGTCCCCATGCGAGTTGCTAGGGGACCTCTCGGGATTCCTCTCCCGATCATGCCGGTGCCTCAGTCCTTGTGTGGAGTCGGGGCCGGAACCTGAGGATTCCTCTCCAGTGTTGCCATGGATCTTGGGGTGCTTCTGAGTCTCCCCAGGGGAGTCAGGCCTCGTCTCGAGTGGGGGCATGCACGTGCGCTTTCCTCCCGAGCTGCAGCAGTAGTGTCACGCTTCCTGTCACGTGGATCAAGGGATTTGTGGCTTTCCCTCGAGGCTGTCCCTCGAGGCTTTCCCACGAGGCTTTCCCACAGGGCTGTGCCACGTGCCACCTTGGTGTGAGTCGATCCTCGGCGTGAAAGACGAGCCGGTGAAGGGAAAAGAGGTTCCTCTGGAATGGACTGAGACATCTGGGGGACTCTTGGAATGGTGGCACGACCCTGGAGTTCCTCTCGCCGTTCCTGTTGAGAGGGCCTCCTCTTGAGATGCGACGGGAACGCCGGGAACTCTTTCCCGACGAAGCAGGGAAAGGATCCCTCATCTCGAGCTACGAGGCGGAAACGGGGCTCCTCTGGATGTGGGCGGGACCCTCGTGATTCCTCTCGAGTGGAGACGGCCAGGTCGGGGAACTGCTTGATTTGCACCAAGGGTGTGAAGGACCCTTTCGAAGTTCCAGAGGTGAGGTGTGATCAGCCTCGAGACGCCTCAGCGGAAATGGGCCTCATCTCGCCTGGAGGGGAGAACCTCCTGGATTTTCTCGAGTTGCGGCAGGTCTTCTCGAGTTACGACGGGGATCTCAGGGACCCGCACATGTGGCCTCAGGAAAGGCCAGTCCCCATGCGAGTTGCTAGGGGACCTCTCGGGATTCCTCTCCCGTCCATGCCGGGGCCTCAGTCCTTGTGTGGAGTCGGGGCCGGAACCTGAGGATTCCTCTCCAGTGTTGCCATGGATCTTGGGGTGCTTCTGAGTCTCCCCAGGGGAGTCAGGCCTCGTCTCGAGTGGGGGCATGCACGTGCACTTTCCTCCCGAGCTGCAGCAGTAGTGTCACGCTTCCTGTCACGTGGATCAAGGGATCTGTGGCTTTCCCTCGAGGCTGTCCCTCGAGGCTTTCCCACGAGGCTTTCCCACAGGGCTGTGCCACGTGCCACCTTGGTGTGAGTCGATCCTCGGCGTGAAAGACGAGCCGGTGAAGGGAAAAGAGGTTCCTCTGGAATGGACTGAGACATCTGGGGGACTCTTGGAATGGTGGCACGACCCTGGAGTTCCTCTCGCCGTTCCTGTTGAGAGGGCCTCCTCTTGAGATGCGACGGGAACGCCGGGAACTCTTTCCGGACGAAGCAGGGAAAGGATCCCTCATCTCGAGCTACGAGGCGGAAACGGGGCTCCTCTGGATGTGGGCGGGACCCTCGTGATTCCTCTCGAGTGCAGACGGCCAGGTCGGGGAACTTCTTGATTTGCACCAAGGGTGTGAAGGACCCTTTCGAAGTTCCAGAGGTGAGGTGTGATCAGCCTCGAGACGCCTCAGCGGAAATGGGCCTCATCTCGCCTGGAGGGGAGAACCTCCTGGATTTTCTCGAGTTGTGACAGGTCTTCTCGAGTTACGACGGGGACCTCAGGGACCCGCACAGGTGGCCTCAGGAAAGGCCAGTCCCCATGCGAGTTGCTAGGGGACCTCTCGGGATTCCTCTCCCGTCCATGCCGGGGCCTCAGTCCTTGTGTGGAGTCGGGGCCGGAACCTGAGGATTCCTCTCCAGTGTTGCCATGGATCTTGGGGTGCTTCTGAGTCTCCCCAGGGGAGTCAGGCCTCGTCTCGAGTGGGGGCATGCACGTGCACTTTCCTCCCGAGCTGCAGCAGTAGTGTCACGCTTCCTGTCACGTGGATCAAGGGATCTGTGGCTTTCCCTCGAGGCTGTCCCTCGAGGCTTTCCCACGAGGCTTTCCCACAGGGCTGTGCCACGTGCCACCTTGGTGTGAGTCGATCCTCGGCGTGAAAGACGAGCCGGTGAAGGGAAAAGAGGTTCCTCTGGAATGGACTGAGACATCTGGGGGACTCTTGGAATGGTGGCACGACCCTGGAGTTCCTCTCGCCGTTCCTGTTGAGAGGGCCTCCTCTTGAGATGCGACGGGAACGCCGGGAACTCTTTCCGGACGAAGCAGGGAAAGGATCCCTCATCTCGAGCTACGAGGCGGAAACGGGGCTCCTCTGGATGTGGGCGGGACCCTCGTGATTCCTCTCGAGTGCAGACGGCCAGGTCGGGGAACTTCTTGATTTGCACCAAGGGTGTGAAGGACCCTTTCGAAGTTCCAGAGGTGAGGTGTGATCAGCCTCGAGACGCCTCAGCGGAAATGGGCCTCATCTCGCCTGGAGGGGAGAACCTCCTGGATTTTCTCGAGTTGCGACAGGTCTTCTCGAGTTACGACGGGGACCTCAGGGACCCGCACAGGTGGCCTCAGGAAAGGCCAGTCCCATGCGAGTTGCTAGGGGACCTCTCGGGATTCCTCTCCCGTCCATGCCGGGGCCTCAGTCCTTGTGTGGAGTCGGGGCCGGAACCTGAGGATTCCTCTCCAGTGTTGCCATGGATCTTGGGGTGCTTCTGAGTCTCCCCAGGGGAGTCAGGCCTCGTCTCGAGTGGGGGCATGCACGTGCACTTTCCTCCCGAGCTGCAGCAGTAGTGTCACGCTTCCTGTCACGTGGATCAAGGGATCTGTGGCATTCCCTCGAGGCTGTCCCTCGAGGCTTTCCCACCAGGCTTTCCCACAGGGCTGTGCCACGTGCCACCTTGGTGTGAGTCGATCCTCGGCGTGAAAGGCGAGCCGGTGAAGGGAAAAGAGGTTCCTCTGGAATGGACTGAGACATCTGGGGGACTCTTGGAATGGTGGCACGACCCTGGAGTTCCTCTCGCCGTTCCTGTTGAGAGGGCC
This sequence comes from Budorcas taxicolor, assembly GCF_023091745.1. Lineage (NCBI taxonomy): Eukaryota > Metazoa > Chordata > Mammalia > Artiodactyla > Bovidae > Budorcas > Budorcas taxicolor. The sequence goes on along the minus strand of NW_026292684.1, from coordinate 337,391 downwards.
TCCTCTTGAGATGCGACGGGAACGCCGGGAACTCTTTCCCGACGAAGCAGGGAAAGGATCCCTCATCTCGAGCTACGAGGCGGAAACGGGGCTCCTCTGGATGTGTGCGGGACCCTCGTGATTCCTCTCGAGTGGAGACGGGTATGTCCGGGAACTTCTTGATTTGCACCAAGGGTGTGAAGGACCCTTTCGAAGTTCCAGAGGTGAGGTGTGATCAGCCTGGAGACGCCTCAGCGGAAATGGGCCTCATCTCGCCTGGAGGGGAGAACCTCCTGGATTTTCTCGAGTTGCGGCAGGTCTTCTCGAGTTACGACGGGGACCTCAGGGACCCGCTCTGGTGGCCTCAGGAAAGGCCAGTCCCCATGCGAGTTGCTAGGGGACCTCTCGGGATTCCTCTCCCGTCCATGCCGGGGCCTCAGTCCTTGTGTGGAGTCGGGGCCGGAACCTGAGGATTCCTCTCCAGTGTTGCCATGGATCTTGGGGTGCTTCTGAGTCTCCCCAGGGGAGTCAGGCCTCGTCTCGAGTGGGGGCATGCACGTGCGCTTTCCTCCCGAGCTGCAGCAATAGTGTCACGCTTCCTGTCACGTGGATCAAGGGATCTGTGGCTTTCCCTCGAGGCTGTCCCTCGAGGCTTTCCCACGAGGCTTTCCCACAGGGCTGTGCCACGTGCCACCTTGGTGTGAGTCGATCCTCGGCGTGAAAGACGAGCCGGTGAAGGGAAAAGAGGTTCCTCTGGAATGGACTGAGATATCTGGGGGACTCTTGGAATGGTGGCACGACCCTGGAGTTCCTCTCGCCGTTCCTGTTGAGAGGGCCTCCTCTTGAGATGCGACGGGAACGCCGGGAATTCTTTCCCGACGAAGCAGGGAAAGGATCCCTCATCTCGAGCTACGAGGCGGAAACGGGGCTCCTCTGGATGTGGGCGGGACCCTCGTGATTCCTCTCGAGTGGAGACGGGTATGTCGGGGAACTTCTTGATTTGCACCAAGGGTGTGAAGGACCCTTTCGAAGTTCCAGAGGTGAGGTGTGATCAGCCTGGAGACGCCTCAGCGGAAATGGGCCTCATCTCGCCTGGAGGGGAGAACCTCCTGGATTTTCTCGAGTTGCGGCAGGTCTTCTCGAGTTACGACGGGGACCTCAGGGACCCGCTCTGGTGGCCTCAGGGAAGGCCAGTCCGCATGCGAGTTGCTAGGGGACCTCTCGGGATTCCTCTCCCGTCCATGCCGGGGCCTCAGTCCTTGTGTGGATTCGGGGCCGGAACCTGAGGATTCCTCTCCAGTGTTGCCATGGATCTTGGGGTGCTTCTGAGTCTCCCCAGGGGAGTCAGGCCTCGTCTCGAGTGGGGGCATGCACGTGCGCTTTCCTCCCGAGCTGCAGCAGTAGTGTCACACTTCCTGTCACCTGGATCAAGGGATCTGTGGCTTTCCCTCGAGGCTGTCCCTCGAGGCTTTCCCACCAGGCTTTCCCACAGGGCTGTGCCACGTGCCACCTTGGTGTGAGTCGATCCTCAGCGTGAAAGACGAGCCGGTGAAGGGAAAAGAGGTTCCTCTGGAATGGACTGAGACATCTGGGGGCTCTTGGAATGGTGGCACGACCCTGGAGTTCCTCTCGCCGTTCCTGTTGAGAAGGCCTCCTCTTGAGATGCGACGGGAACGCCGGGAATTCTTTCCCGACGAAGCAGGGAAAGGATCCCTCATCTCGAGCTACGAGGCGGAAACGGGGCTCCTCTGGATGTGGGCGGGACCCTCGTGATTCCTCTCGAGTGGAGACGGGTATGTCGGGGAACTTCTTGATTTGCACCAAGGGTGTGAAGGACCCTTTCGAAGTTCCAGAGGTGAGGTGTGATCAGCCTGGAGACGCCTCAGCGGAAATGGGCCTCATCTCGCCTGGAGGGGAGAACCTCCTGGATTTTCTCGAGTTGCGGCAGGTCTTCTCGAGTTACGACGGGGACCTCAGGGACCCGCTCTGGTGGCCTCAGGGAAGGCCAGTCCGCATGCGAGTTGCTAGGGGACCTCTCGGGATTCCTCTCCCGTCCATGCCGGGGCCTCAGTCCTTGTGTGGATTCGGGGCCGGAACCTGAGGATTCCTCTCCAGTGTTGCCATGGATCTTGGGGTGCTTCTGAGTCTCCCCAGGGGAGTCAGGCCTCGTCTCGAATGGGGGCATGCACGTGCGCTTTCCTCCCGAGCTGCAGCAGTAGTGTCACACTTCCTGTCACCTGGATCAAGGGATCTGTGGCTTTCCCTCGAGGCTGTCCCTCGAGGCTTTCCCACCAGGCTTTCCCACAGGGCTGTGCCAGGTGCCACCTTGGTGTGAGTCGATCCTCAGCGTGAAAGACGAGCCGGTGAAGGGAAAAGAGGTTCCTCTGGAATGGACTGAGACATCTGGGGGACTCTTGGAATGGTGGCACGACCCTGGAGTTCCTCTCGCCGTTCCTGTTGAGAAGGCCTCCTCTTGAGATGCGACGGGAACGCCGGGAACTCTTTCCCGTCGAAGCAGGGAAAGGATCCCTCATCTCGAGCTACGAGGCGGAAACGGGGCTCCTCTGGATGTGGGCGGGACCCTCGTGATTCCTCTCGAGTGGAGACGGGTATGTCGGGGAACTTCTTGATTTGCACCAAGGGTGTGAAGGACCCTTTCGAAGTTCCAGAGGTGAGGTGTGATCAGCCTGGAGACGCCTCAGCGGAAATGGGCCTCATCTCGCCTGGAGGGGAGAACCTCCTGGATTTTCTCGAGTTGCGGCAGGTCTTCTCGAGTTATGACGGGGACCTCAGGGACCCGCTCTGGTGGCCTCAGGAAAGGCCAGTCCGCATGCGAGTTGCTAGGGGACCTCTCGGGATTCCTCTCCCGTCCATGCCGGGGCCTCAGTCCTTGTGTGGAGTCGGGGCCGGAACCTGAGGATTCCTCTCCAGTGTTGCCATGGATCTTGGGGTGCTTCTGAGTCTCCCCAGGGGAGTCAGGCCTCTTCTCGAGTGGGGGCATGTACGTGCGCTTTCCTCCCGAGCTGCAGCAGTAGTGTCACACTTCCTGTCACCTGGATCAAGGGATCTGTGGCTTTCCCTCGAGGCTGTCCCTCGAGGCTTTCCCACGAGGCTTTCCCACAGGGCTGTGCCACGTGCCACCTTGGTGTGAGTCGATCCTCGGCGTGAAAGACGAGCCGGTGAAGGGAAAAGAGGTTCCTCTGGAATGGACTGAGACATCTGGGGGACTCTTGGAATGGTGGCACGACCCTGGAGTTCCTCTCGCCGTTCCTGTTGAGAGGGCCTCCTCTTGAGATGCGACGGGAACGCCGGGAATTCTTTCCCGACGAAGCAGGGAAAGGATCCCTCATCTCGAGCTACGAGGCGGAAACGGGGCTCCTCTGGATGTGGGCGGGACCCTCGTGATTCCTCTCGAGTAGAGACGGGTATGTCGGGGAACTTCTTGATTTGCACCAAGGGTGTGAAGGACCCTTTCGAAGTTCCAGAGGTGAGGTGTGATCAGCCTGGAGACGCCTCAGCGGAAATGGGCCTCATCTCGCCTGGAGGGGAGAACCTCCTGGATTTTCTCGAGTTGCGGCAGGTCTTCTCGAGTTACGACGGGGACCTCAGGGACCCGCTCTGGTGGCCTCAGGGAAGGCCAGTCCGCATGCGAGTTGCTAGGGGACCTCTCGGGATTCCTCTCCCGTCCATGCCGGGGCCTCAGGCCTTGTGTGGAGTCGGGGCCGGAACCTGAGGATTCCTCTCCAGTGTTGCCATGGATCTTGGGGTGCTTCTGAGTCTCCCCAGGGGAGTCAGGCCTCGTCTCGAGTGGGGGCATGCACGTGCGCTTTCCTCCCGAGCTGCAGCAGTAGTGTCACGCTTCCTGTCACGTGGATCAAGGGATCTGTGGCTTTCCCTCGAGGCTGTCCCTCGAGGCTTTCCCACGAGGCTTTCCCACAGGGCTGTGCCACGTGCCACCTTGGTGTGAGTCGATCCTCGGCGTGAAAGACGAGCCGGTGAAGGGAAAAGAGGTTCCTCTGGAATGGACTGAGACATCTGGGGGACTCTTGGAATGGTGGCACGACCCTGGAGTTCCTCTCGCCGTTCCTGTTGAGAGGGCCTCCTCTTGAGATGCGACGGGAACGCCGGGAACTCTTTCCCGACGAAGCAGGGAAAGGATCCCTCATCTCGAGCTACGAGGCGGAAACGGGGCTCCTCTGGATGTGGGCGGGACCCTCGTGATTCCTCTCGAGTGGAGACGGGTATGTCGGGGAACTTCTTGATTTGCACCAAGGGTGTGAAGGACCCTTTCGAAGTTCCAGAGGTGAGGTGTGATCAGCCTGGAGACGCCTCAGCGGAAATGGGCCTCATCTCGCCTGGAGGGGAGAACCTCCTGGATTTTCTCGAGTTGCGGCAGGTCTTCTCGAGTTATGACGGGGACCTCAGGGACCCGCTCTGGTGGCCTCAGGAAAGGCCAGTCCGCATGCGAGTTGCTAGGGGACCTCTCGGGATTCCTCTCCCGTCCATGCCGGGGCCTCAGTCCTTGTGTGGATTCGGGGCCGGAACCTGAGGATTCCTCTCCAGTGTTGCCATGGATCTTGGGGAGCTTCTGAGTCTCCCCAGGGGAGTCAGGCCTCTTCTCGAGTGGGGGCATGTACGTGCGCTTTCCTCCCGAGCTGCAGCAGTAGTGTCACACTTCCTGTCACCTGGATCAAGGGATCTGTGGCTTTCCCTCGAGGCTGTCCCTCGAGGCTTTCCCACGAGGCTTTCCCACAGGGCTCTGCCACGTGCCACCTTGGTGTGAGTCGATCCTCGGCGTGAAAGACGAGCCGGTGAAGGGAAAAGAGGTTCCTCTGGAATGGTCTGAGACATCTGGGGGACTCTTGGAATGGTGGCACGACCCTGGAGTTCCTCTCGCCATTCCTGTTGAGAGGGCCTCCTCTTTAGATGCGACGGGAACGCCGGGAATTCTTTCCCGACGAAGCAGGGAAAGGATCCCTCATCTCGAGCTACGAGGCGGAAACGGGGCTCCTCTGGATGTGGGCGGGACCCTCGTGATTCCTCTCGAGTGGAGACGGGTATGTCGGGGAACTTCTTGATTTGCACCAAGGGTGTGAAGGACCCTTTCGAAGTTCCAGAGGTGAGGTGTGATCAGCCTGGAGGCGCCTCAGCGGAAATGGGCCTCATCTCGCCTGGAGGGGAGAACCTCCTGGATTTTCTCGAGTTGCGGCAGGTCTTCTCGAGTTACGACGGGGACCTCAGGGACCCGCTCTGGTGGCCTCAGGGAAGGCCAGTCCGCATGCGAGTTGCTAGGGGACCTCTCGGGATTCCTCTCCCGTCCATGCCGGGGCCTCAGTCCTTGTGTGGATTCGGGGCCGGAACCTGAGGATTCCTCTCCAGTGTTGCCATGGATCTTGGGGTGCTTCTGAGTCTCCCCAGGGGAGTCAGGCCTCGTCTCGAGTGGGGGCATGCACGTGCGCTTTCCTCCCGAGCTGCAGCAGTAGTGTCACACTTCCTGTCACCTGGATCAAGGGATCTGTGGCTTTCCCTCGAGGCTGTCCCTCGAGGCTTTCCCACGAGGCTTTCCCACAGGGCTGTGCCACGTGCCACCTTGGTGTGAGTCGATCCTCGGCGTGAAAGACGAGTCGGTGAAGGGAAAAGAGGTTCCTCTGGAATGGACTGAGACATCTGGGGGACTCTTGGAATGGTGGCACGACCCTGGAGTTCCTCTCGCCGTTCCTGTTGAGAGGGCCTCCTCTTGAGATGCGACGGGAACGCCGGGAACTCTTTCCCGACGAAGCAGGGAAAGGATCCCTCATCTCGAGCTACGAGGCGGAAACGGGGCTCCTCTGGATGTGGGCGGGACCCTCGTGATTCCTCTCGAGTGGAGAAGGCTATGTCGGGGAACTTCTTGATTTTCACCAAGGGTGTGAAGGACCCTTTCGAAGTTCCAGAGGTGAGGTGTGATCAGCCTCGAGACGCCTCATCGGAAATGGGCCTCATCTCGCCTGGAGGGGAGAACCTCCTGGATTTTCTCGAGTTGCGGCAGGTCTTCTCGAGTTACGACGGGGACCTCAGGGACCCGCTCTGGTGGCCTCAGGAAAGGCCAGTCCGCATGCGAGTTGCTAGGGGACCTCTCGGGATTCCTCTCCCGTCCATGCCGGGGCCTCAGGCCTTGTGTGGATTCGGGGCCGGAACCTGAGGATTCCTCTCCAGTGTTGCCAAGGATCTTGGGGAGCTTCTGAGTCTCCCCAGGGGAGTCAGGCCTCTTCTCGAGTGGGGGCATGTACGTGCGCTTTCCTCCCGAGCTGCAGCAGTAGTGTCACACTTCCTGTCACCTGGATCAAGGGATCTGTGGCTTTCCCTCGAGGCTGTCCCTCGAGGCTTTCCCACGAGGCTTTCCCACAGGGCTGTGCCACGTGCCACCTTGGTGTGAGTCGATCCTCGGCGTGAAAGACGAGCCGGTGAAGGGAAAAGAGGTTCCTCTGGAATGGACTGAGACATCTGGGGGACTCTTGGAATGGTGGCACGACCCTGGAGTTCCTCTCGCCGTTCCTGTAGAGGGGGCCTCCTCTTGAGATGCGACGGGAACGCCGGGAACTCTTTCCCGACGAAGCAGGGAAAGGATCCCTCATCTCGAGCTACGAGGCGGAAACGGGGCTCCTCTGGATGTGGTCGGGACCCTCGTGATTCCTCTCGAGTGGAGACGGGTATGTCGGGGATCTTCTTGATTTGCACCAAGGGTGTGAAGGACCCTTTCGAAGTTCCAGAGGGGAGGTGTGATCAGCCTCGAGACGCCTCAGCGGAAATGGGCCTCATCTCGCCTGGAGGGGAGAACCTCCTGGATTTTCTCGAGTTGCGGCAGGTCTTCTCGAGTTACGACGGGGACCTCAGGGACCCGCTCTGGTGGCCTCAGGAAAGGCCAGTCCCCATGCGAGTTGCTAGGGGACCTCTCGGGATTCCTCTCCCGTCCATGCCGGGGCCTCAGTCCTTGTGTGGAGTCGGGGCCGGAACCTGAGGATTCCTCTCCAGTGTTGCCATGGATCTTGGGGTGTTTCTGAGTCTCCCCAGGGGAGTCAGGCCTCGTCTCGAGTGGGGGCATGCACGTGCGCTTTCCTCCCGAGCTGCAGCAGTAGTGTCACGCTTCCTGTCACGTGGATCAAGGGATCTGTGGCTTTCCCTCGAGGCTGTCCCTCGAGGCTTTCCCACGAGGCTTTCCCACAGGGCTGTGCCACGTGCCACCTTGGTGTGAGTCGATCCTCGGCGTGAAAGACGAGCCGGTGAAGGGAAAAGAGGTTCCTCTGGAATGGACTGAGACATCTGGGGGACTCTTGGAATGGTGGCACGACCCTGGAGTTCCTCTCGCCGTTCCTGTTGAGAGGGCCTCCTCTTGAGATGCGACGGGAACGCAGGGAACTCTTTCCCGACGAAGCAGGGAAAGGATCCCTCATCTCGAGCTACGAGGCGGAAACGGGGCTCCTCTGGATGTGGGCGGGACCCTCGTGATTCCTCTCGAGTGGAGACGGGTATGTCGGGGAACTTCTTGATTTGCACCAAGGGTGTGAAGGACCCTTTCGAAGTTCCAGAGGTGAGGTGTGATCAGCCTCGAGACGCCTCATCGGAAATGGGCCTCATCTCGGCTAGAGGGGAGAACCTCCTGGATTTTCTCGCGTTGCGGCAGGTCTTCTCGAGTTACGACGGGGACCTCAGGGACCCGCTCTGGTGGCCTCAGGAAAGGCCAGTCCCCATGCGAGTTGCTAGGGGACCTCTCGGGATTCCTCTCCCGTCCATGCCGGGGCCTCAGTCCTTGTGTGGAGTCGGGGCCGGAACCTGAGGATTCCTCTCCAGTGTTGCCATGGATCTTAGGGTGCTTCTTAGTCTCCCCAGGGAATCAGGCCTCGTCTCGTGTGGGGGCATGCACGTGCGCTTTCCTCCCGAGCTGCAGCAGTAGTGTCACGCTTCCAGTCAGGAGGATCAAGGGATCTGTGGCTTTCCCTCGAGGCTGTCCCTCGAGGCTTTCCCACGAGGCTTTCCCACAGGGCTGTGCCACGTGCCACCTTGGTGTGAGTTGATCCTCGGCGTGAAAGACGAGCCGGTGAAGGGAAAAGAGGTTCCTCTGGAATGGACTGAGACATCTGGGGGACTCTTGGAATGCTGGCTCGACCCTGGAGTTCCTCTCGCCGTTCCTGTTGAGAGGGCCTCCTCTTGAGATGCGACGGGAACGCCGGGAACTCTTTCCCGACGAAGCAGGGAAAGGATCCCTCATCTCGAGCTACGAGGCGGAAACGGGGCTCCTCTGGATGTGGGCGGGACCCTCGTGATTCCTCTCGAGTGGAGACGGGTATGTCGGGGAACTTCTTGATTTGCACCAAGGGTGTGAAGGACCCTTTCGAAGTTCCAGAGGTGAGGTGTGATCAGCCTCGAGACGCCTCAGCGGAAATGGGCCTCATCTCGCCTGGAGGGGAGAACCTCCTGGATTTTCTCGAGTTGCGGCAGGTCTTCTCGAGTTACGACGGGGACCTCAGGGACCCGCTCTGGTGGCCTCAGGAAAGGCCAGTCCCCATGCGAGTTGCTAGGGGACCTCTCGGGATTCCTCTCCCGTCCATGCCGGGGCCTCAGTCCTTGTGTGGAGTCGGGGCCGGAACCTGAGGATTGCTCTCCAGTGTTGCCATGGATCTTGGGGTGTTTCTGAGTCTCCCCAGGGGAGTCAGGCCTCGTCTCGAGTGGGGGCATGCACGTGCGCTTTCCTCCCGAGCTGCAGCAGTAGTGTCACGCTTCCTGTCACGTGGATCAAGGGATCTGTGGCTTTCCCTCGAGGCTGTCCCTCGAGGCTTTCCCACGAGGCTTTCCCACAGGGCTGTGCCACGTGCCACCTTGGTGTGAGTCGATCCTCGGCGTGAAAGACGAGCCGGTGAAGGGAAAAGAGGTTCCTCTGGAATGGACTGAGACATCTGGGGGACTCTTGGAGTGGTGGCACGACCCTGGAGTTCCTCTCGCCGTTCCTGTTGAGAGGGCCTCCTCTTGAGATGCGACGGGAACGCCGGGAACTCTTTCCCGACGAAGCAGGGAAAGGATCCCTCATCTCGAGCTACGAGGCGGAAACGGGGCTCCTCTGGATGTGGGCGGGTCCCACGTGATTCCTCTCGAGTGGAGACGGCTAGGTCGGGGAACTTCTTGATTTGCCCCAAGGGTGTGAAGGGCCCTTTCGAAGTGCCAGAGGTGAGGTGTGATCAGCCTCGAGACGCCTCAGCGGAAATGGGCCTCATCTCGCCTGGAGGGGAGAACCTCCTGGATTTTCTCCAGTTGCGGCAGGTCTTCTCGAGTTACGACGGGGACCTCAGGGACCCGCTCTGGTGGGCTCAGGAAAGGCCAGTCCCCATGCGAGTTGCTAGGGGACCTCTCGGGATTCCTCTCCCGTCCATGCCGGGGCCTCAGTCCTTGTGTGGATTCGGGGCCGGAACCTGAGGATTCCTCTCCAGTGTTGCCATGGATCTTGGGGTGCTTCTGAGTCTCCCCAGGGGAGTCAGGCCTCGTCTCGAGTGGGGGCATGCACGTGCGCTTTCCTCCCGAGCTGCAGCAGTAGTGTCACGATTCGTGTCACGTGGATCAAGGGATCTGTGGCTTTCCCTCGAGGCTGTCCCTCGAGGCTTTCCCACGAGGCTTTCCCACAGGGCTGTGCCACGTGCCACCTTGGTGTGAGTCGATCCTCGGCGTGAAAGACCAGCCGGTGAAGGGAAAAGAGGTTCCTCTGGAATGGACTGAGACATCTGGGGGACTCTTGGAATGGTGGCACGACCCTGGAGTTCCTCTCGCCGGTCGTGTTGAGAGGGCCTCCTCCTGAGATGCGACGGGAACGCCGGGAACTCTTTCCCGACGAAGCAGGGAAAGGATCCCTCATCTCGAGCTACGAGGCGGAAACGGGGCTCCTCTGGATGTGGGCGGGACCCTCGTGATTCCTCTCGAGTGGAGACGGCTATGTCGGGGAACTTCTTGATTTGCACCAAGGGTGTGAAGGAGCCTTTCGAAGTTCCAGAGGTGAGGTGTGATCAGCCTCGAGACGCCTCAGCGGAAATGGGCCTCATCTCGCCTGGAGGGGAGAACCTCCTGGATTTTCTCCAGTTGGGGCAGGTCTTCTCGAGTTACGACGGGGACCTCAGGGACCCGCTCTGGTGGCCTCAGGAAAGGCCAGTCCCCATGCGAGTTGCTAGGGGACCTCTCGGGATTCCTCTCCCGTCCATGCCGGGGCCTCAGTCCTTGTGTGGAGTCGGGGCCGGAACCTGAGGATTCCTCTCCAGTGTTGCCATGGATCTTGGGGTGCTTCTGAGTCTCCCCAGGGGAGTCAGGCCTCGTCTCGAGTGGGGGCATGCACGTGCGCTTTCCTCCCGAGCTGCAGCAGTAGTGTCACGCTTCCTGTCACGTGGATCAAGGGATCTGTGGCTTTCCCTCGAGGCTGTCCCTCGAGGCTTTCCCACGAGGCTTTCCCACAGGGCTGTGCCACGTGCCACCTTGGTGTGAGTCGATCCTCGGCGTGAAAGACGAGCCGGTGAAGGGAAAAGAGGTTCCTCTGGAATGGACTGAGACATCTGGGGGACTCTTGGAATGGTGGCACGACCCTGGAGTTCCTCTCGCCGGTCGTGTTGAGAGGGCCTCCTCTTGAGATGCGACGGGAACGCCGGGAACTCTTTCCCGACGAAGCAGGGAAAGGATCCCTCATCTCGAGCTACGAGGCGGAAACGGGGCTCCTCTGGATGTGGGCGGGACCCTCGTGATTCCTCTCGAGTGGAGACGGCTAGGTCGGGGAACTTCTTGATTTGCACCAAGGGTGTGAAGGACCCTTTCGAAGTTCCAGAGGTGAGGTGTGATCAGCCTCGAGACGCCTCAGCGGAAATGGGCCTCATCTCGCCTGTCGGGGAGAACCTCCTGGATTTTCTCGAGTTGCGGCAGGTCTTCTCGAGTTACGACGGGGACCTCAGGGACCCGCTCTGGTGGCCTCAGGAAAGGCCAGTCCCCATGCGAGTTGCTAGGGGACCTCTCGGGATTCCTCTCCCGTCCATGCCGGGGCCTCAGTCCTTGTGTGGAGTCGGGGCCGGAACCTGAGGATTCCTCTCCAGTGTTGCCATGGATCTTGGGGTGCTTCTGAGTCTCCCCAGGGGAGTCAGGCCTCGTCTCGAGTGGGGGCATGCACGTGCGCTTTCCTCCCGAGCTGCAGCAGTAGTGTCACGCTTCCTGTCACGTGGATCAAGGGATCTGTGGCTTTCCCTCGAGGCTGTCCCTCGAGGCTGTCCCTCGAGGCTTTCCCACAGGGCTGTGCAAGGTGCCACCTTGGTGTGAGTCGATCCTCGGCGTGAAAGACGAGCCGGTGAATGGAAAAGAGGTTCCTATGGAATGGACTGAGACATCTGGGGGACTCTTGGAATGGTGGCACGACCCTGGAGTTCCTCTCGCCGTTCCTGTTGAGAGGGCCTCCTCTTGAGATGCGACGGAAACGCCGGGAACTCTTTCCCGACGAAGCAGGGAAAGGATCCCTCATCTCGAGCTACGAGGCGGAAACGGGGCTCCTCTGGATGTGGGCGGGACCCTCCTGATTCCTCTCGAGTGGAGACGGGTATGTCGGGGAACTTCTTGATTTGCACCAAGGGTGTGAAGGACCCTTTCGAAGTTCCAGAGGTGAGGTGTGATCAGCCTCGAGACGCCTCAGCGGAAATGGGCCTCATCTCGCCTGGAGGGGAGAACCTCCTGGATTTTCTCGAGTTGCGGCAGGTCTTCTCGAGTTACGACGGGGACCTCAGGGACCCGCTCTGGTGGCCTCAGGAAAGGCCAGTCCCCATGCGAGTTGCTAGGGGACCTCTCGGGATTCCTCTCCCGTCCATGCCGGGGCCTCAGTCCTTGTGTGGAGTCGGGGCCGGAACCTGAGGATTCCTCTCCAGTGTTGCCATGGATCTTGGGGTGCTTCTGAGTCTCCCCAGGGGAGTCAGGCCTCGTCTCGAGTGGGGGCATGCACGTGCGCTTTCCTCCCGAGCTGCAGCAGTAGTGTCACGCTTCCTGTCACGTGGATCAAGGGATCTGTGGCTTTCCCTCGAGGCTGTCCCTCGAGGCTTTCCCACGAGGCTTTCCCACAGGGCTGTGCCACGTGCCACCTTGGTGTGAGTCGATCCTCGGCGTGAAAGACGAGCCGGTGAAGGGAAAAGAGGTTCCTCTGGAATGGACTGAGACATCTGGGGGACTCTTGGAATGGTGGCACGACCCTGGAGTTCCTCTCGCCGTTCCTGTTGAGAGGGCCTCCTCTTGAGATGCGACGGGAACGCCGGGAACTCTTTCCCGACGAAGCAGGGAAAGGATCCCTCATCTCGAGCTACGAGGCGGAAACGGGGCTCCTCTGGATGTGGGCGGGACCCTCGTGATTCCTCTCGAGTGGAGACGGCTAGGTCGGGGAACTTCTTGATTTGCACCAAGGGTGTGAAGGACCCTTTCGAAGTTCCAAGGTGAGGTGTGATCAGCCTCGAGACACCTCAGCGGAAATGGGCCTCATCTCGCCTGGAGGGGAGAACCTCCTGGATTTTCTCGAGTTGCGGCAGGTCTTCTCGAGTTACGACGGGGACCTCAGGGACCCGCTCTGGTGGCCTCAGGAAAGGCCAGTCCCCATGCGAGTTGCTAGGGGACCTCTCGGGATTCCTCTCCCGTCCATGACGGGGCCTCAGTCCTTGTGTGGAGTCGGGGTCGGAACCTGAGGATTCCTCTCCAGTGTTGCCATGGATCTTGGGGTGCTTCTGAGTCTCCCCAGGGGAGTCAGGCCTCGTCTCGAGTGGGGGCATGCACGTGCGCTTTCCTCCCGAGCTGCAGCAGTAGTGTCACGCTTCCTGTCACGTGGATCAAGGGATCTGTGGTTTTCCCTCGAGGCTGTCCCACAGGGCTGTGCCACGTGCCACCTTGGTGTGAGTCGATCCTCGGCGTGAAAGACGAGCCGGTGAAGGGAAAAGAGGTTCCTCTGGAATGGACTGAGACATCTGGGGGACTCTTGGAATGGTGGCACGACCCTGGAGTTCCTCTCGCCGGTCGTGTTGAGAGGGCCTCCTCTTGAGATGCGACGGGAACGCCGGGAACTCTTTCCCGACGAAGCAGGGAAAGGATCCCTCATCTCGAGCTACGAGGCGGAAACGGGGCTCCTCTGGATGTGGGCGGGACCCTCGTGATTCCTCTCGAGTGGAGACGGCTAGGTCGGGGAACTTCTTGATTTGCACCAAGGGTGTGAAGGACCCTTTCGAAGTTCCAGAGGTGAGGTGTGATCAGCCTCGAGACGCCTAAGCGGAAATGGGCCTCATCTCGCCTGGAGGGGAGAACCTCCTGGATTTTCTCGCGTTGCGGCAGGTCTTCTCGAGTTACGACGGGGACCTCAGGGACCCGCTCTGGTGGCCTCAGGAAAGGCCAGTCCCCATGCGAGTTGCCTGGGGACCTCTCGGGATTCCTCTCCCGTCCATGCCGGGGCCTCAGTCCTTGTGTGGAGTCGGGGCCGGAATCTGAGGATTCCTCTCCAGTGTTGCCATGGATCTTGGGGTGCTTCTGAGTCTCCCCAGGGGAGTCAGGCCTCGTCTCAAGTGGGGGCATGCACGTGCGCTTTCCTCCCGAGCTGCAGCAGTAGTGTCACGCTTCCTGTCACGTGGATCAAGGGATCTGTGGCTTTCCCTCGAGGCTGTCCCTCGAGGCTTTCCCACGAGGCTTTCCCACAGGGCTGTGCCACGTGCCACCTTGGTGTGAGTCGATCCTCGGCGTGAAAGATGAGCTGGTGAAGGGAAAAGAGGTTCCTCTGGAATGGACTGAGACATCTGGGGGACTCTTGGAATGGTGGCACGACCCTGGAGTTCCTCTCGAAGTTCCTGTTGAGAGGGCCTCCTCTTGAGATGCGACGGGAACGCCGGGAACTCTTTCCCGACGAAGCAGGGAAAGGATCCCTCATCTCGAGCTACGAGGCGGAAACGGGGCTCCTCTGGATGTGGGCGGGACCCTCGTGATTCCTCTCGAGTGGAGACGGCTAGGTCGGGGAACTTCTTGATTTGCACCAAGGGTGTGAAGGACCCTTTCGAAGTTCCAGAGGTGAGGTGTGATCAGCCTCGAGACGCCTCAGCGGAAATGGGCCTCATCTCGCCTGGAGGGGAGAACCTCCTGGATTTTCTCGAGTTGCGGCAGGTCTTCTCGAGTTACGACGGGGACCTCAGGGACCCGCTCTGGTGGCCTCAGGAAAGGCCAGTCCCCATGCGAGTTGCTAGGGGACCTCTCGGGATTCCTCTCCCGTCCATGCCGGGGCCTCAGTCCTTGTGTGGAGTCGGGGCCGGAACCTGAGGATTCCTCTCCAGTGTTGCCATGGATCTTGGGGTGCTTCTGAGTCTCCCCAGGGGAGTCAGGCCTCGTCTCGAGTGGGGGCATGCACGTGCGCTTTCCTCCCGAGCTGCAGCAGTAGTGTCACGCTTCCTGTCACGTGGATCAAGGGATCTGTGGCTTTCCCTCGAGGCTGTCCCTCGAGGCTTTCCCACGAGGCTTTCCCACAGGGCTGTGCCACGTGCCACCTTGGTGTGAGTCGATCTTCGGCGTGAAAGACGAGCCGGTGAAGGGAAAAGAGGTTCCTCTGGAATGGACTGAGACATCTGGGGGACTCTTGGAATGGTGGCACGACCCTGGAGTTCCTCTCGCCGGTCGTGTTGAGAGGGCCTCCTCTTGAGATGCGACGGGAACGCCGGGAACTCTTTCCCGACGAAGCAGGGAAAGGATCCCTCATCTCGAGCTACGAGGCGGAAACGGGGCTCCTCTGGATGTGGGCGGGACCCTCGTGATTCCTCTCGAGTGGAGACGGCTAGGTCGGGGAACTTCTTGATTTGCACCAAGGGTGTGAAGGACCCTTTCGAAGTTCCAGAGGTGAGGTGTGATCAGCCTCGAGACGCCTCAGCGGAAATGGGCCTCATCTCGCCTGGCGGGGAGAACCTCCTGGATTTTCTCGAGTTGCGGCAGGTCTTCTCGTGTTACGACGGGGACCTCAGGGACCCGCTCTGGTGGCCTCAGGAAAGGCCAGTCCCCATGCGAGTTGCTAGGGGACCTCTCGGGATTCCTCTCCCGTCCATGCCGGGGCCTCAGTCCTTGTGTGGAGTCGGGGCCGGAACCTGAGGATTCCTCTCCAGTGTTACCATGGATCTTGGGGTGCTTCTGAGTCTCCCCAGGGGAGTCAGGCCTCGTCTCGAGTGGGGGCATGCACGTGCGCTTTCCTCCCGAGCTGCAGCAGTAGTGTCACGCTTCCTGTCACGTGGATCAAGGGATCTGTGGCTTTCCCTCGAGGCTGTCCCTCGAGGCTTTCCCACGAGGCTTTCCCACAGGGCTGTGCCACGTGCCACCTTGGTGTGAGTCGATCCTCGGCGTGAAAGACGAGCCGGTGAAGGGAAAAGAGGTTCCTCTGGAATGGACTGAGACATCTGGGGGACTCTTGGAATGGTGGCACGACCCTGGAGTTCCTCTCGCCGTTCCTGTTGAGAGGGCCTCCTCTTGAGATGCGACGGGAACGCCGGGAACTCTTTCCCGACGAAGCAGGGAAAGGATCCCTCATCTCGAGCTACGAGGCGGAAACGGGGCTCCTCTGGATGTGGGCGGGACCCTCGTGATTCCTCTCGAGTGGAGACGGCTATGTCGGGGAACTTCTTGATTTGCACCAAGGGTGTGAAGGAGCCTTTCGAAGTTCCAGAGGTGAGGTGTGATCAGCCTCGAGAAGCCTCAGCGGAAATGGGCCTCATCTCGCCTGGAGGGGAGAACCTCCTGGATTTTCTCCAGTTGCGGCAGGTCTTCTCGAGTTACGACGGGGACCTCAGGGACCCGCTCTGGTGGCCTCAGGAAAGGCCAGTCCCCATGCGAGTTGCTAGGGGACCTCTCGGGATTCCTCTCCCGTCATGCCGGGGCCTCAGTCCTTGTGTGGAGTCGGGGCCGGAACCTGAGGATTCCTCTCCAGTGTTGCCATGGATCTTGGGGTGCTTCTGAGTCTCCCCAGGGGAGTCAGGCCTCGTCTCGAGTGGGGGCATGCACGTGCGCTTTCCTCCCGAGCTGCAGCAGTAGTGTCACGCTTCCTGTCACGTGGATCAAGGGATCTGTGGCTTTCCCTCGAGGCTGTCCCTCGAGGCTGTCCCTCGAGGCTTTCCCACAGGGCTGTGCAAGGTGCCACCTTGGTGTGAGTCGATCCTCGGCGTGAAAGACGAGCCGGTGAATGGAAAAGAGGTTCCTATGGAATGGACTGAGACATCTGGGGGACTCTTGGAATGGTGGCACGACCCTGGAGTTCCTCTCGCCGTTCCTGTTGAGAGGGCCTCCTCTTGAGATGCGACGGAAACGCCGGGAACTCTTTCCCGACGAAGCAGGGAAAGGATCCCTCATCTCGAGCTACGAGGCGGAAACGGGGCTCCTCTGGATGTGGGCGGGACCCTCCTGATTCCTCTCGAGTGGAGACGGGTATGTCGGGGAACTTCTTGATTTGCACCAAGGGTGTGAAGGAGCCTTTCGAAGTTCCAGAGGTGAGGTGTGATCAGCCTCGAGACGCCTCAGCGGAAATGGGCCTCATCTCGCCTGGAGGGGAGAACCTCCTGGATTTTCTCGAGTTGCGGCAGGTCTTCTCGAGTTACGACGGGGACCTCAGGGACCCGCTCTGGTGGCCTCAGGAAAGGCCAGTCCCCCATGCGAGTTGCTAGGGGACCTCTCGGGATTCCTCTCCCGTCCATGCCGGGGCCTCAGTCCTTGTGTGGAGTCGGGGCCGGAACCTGAGGATTCCTCTCCAGTGTTGCCATGGATCTTGGGGTGCTTCTGAGTCTCCCCAGGGGAGTCAGGCCTCGTCTCGAGTGGGGGCATGCACGTGCGCTTTCCTCCCGAGCTGCAGCAGTAGTGTCACGCTTCCTGTCACGTGGATCAAGGGATCTGTGGCTTTCCCTCGAGGCTGTCCCTCGAGGCTTTCCCACGAGGCTTTCCCACAGGGCTGTGCCACGTGCCACCTTGGTGTGAGTCGATCCTCGGCGTGAAAGACGAGCCGGTGAAGGGAAAAGAGGTTCCTCTGGAATGGACTGAGACATCTGCGGGACTCTTGGAATGGTGGCACGACCCTGGAGTTCCTCTCGCCGTTCCTGTTGAGAGGGCCTCCTCTTGAGATGCGACGGGAACGCCGGGAACTCTTTCCCGACGAAGCAGGGAAAGGATCCCTCATCTCGAGCTACGAGGCGGAAACGGGGCTCCTCTGGATGTGGGCGGACCCTCGTGATTCCTCTCGAGTGGAGACGGCTAGGTCGGGGAACTTCTTGATTTGCACCAAGGGTGTGAAGGACCCTTTCGAAGTTCCAAGGTGAGGTGTGATCAGCCTCGAGACGCCTCAGCGGAAATGGGCCTCATTTCGCCTGGAGGGGAGAACCTCCTGGATTTTCTCGAGTTGCGGCAGGTCTTCTCGAGTTACGACGGGGACCTCAGGGACCCGCTCTGGTGGCCTCAGGAAAGGCCAGTCCCCATGCGAGTTGCTAGGGGACCTCTCGGGATTCCTCTCCCGTCCATGCCGGGGCCTCAGTCCTTGTGTGGAGTCGGGGCCGGAACCTGAGGATTCCTCTCCAGTGTTGCCATGGATCTTGGGGTGCTTCTGAGTCTCCCCAGGGGAGTCAGGCCTCGTCTCGAGTGGGGGCATGCACGTGCGCTTTCCTCCCGAGCTGCAGCAGTAGTGTCACGCTTCCTGTCACGTGGATCAAGGGATCTGTGGCTTTCCCTCGAGGCTGTCCCTCGAGGCTTTCCCACGAGGCTTTCCCACAGGGCTGTGCCACGTGCCACCTTGGTGTGAGTCGATCCTCGGCGTGAAAGACGAGCCGGTGAAGGGAAAAGAGGTTCCTCTGGAATGGACTGAGACATCTGGGGGACTCTTGGAATGGTGGCACGACCCTGGAGTTCCTCTCGCCGTTCCTGTTGAGAGGGCCTCCTCTTGAGATGCGACGGGAACGCCGGGAACTCTTTCCCGACGAAGCAGGGAAAGGATCCCTCATCTCGAGCTACGAGGCGGAAACGGGGCTCCTCTGGATGTGGGCGGGACCCTCGTGATTCCTCTCGAGTGGAGACGGCTAGGTCGGGGAACTTCTTGATTTGCACCAAGGGTGTGAAGGAGCCTTTCGAAGTTCCAGAGGTGAGGTGTGATCAGCCTCGAGACGCCTCAGCGGAAATGGGCCTCATCTCGCCTGGAGGGGAGAACCTCCTGGATTTTCTCCAGTTGGGGCAGGTCTTCTCGAGTTACGACGGGGACCTCAGGGACCCGCTCTGGTGGCCTCAGGAAAGGCCAGTCCCCATGCGAGTTGCTAGGGGACCTCTCGGGATTCCTCTCCCGTCCATGCCGGGGCCTCAGTCCTTGTGTGGAGTCGGGGCCGGAACCTGAGGATTCCTCTCCAGTGTTGCCATGGATCTTGGGGTGCTTCTGAGTCTCCCCAGGGGAGTCAGGCCTCGTCTCGAGTGGGGGCATGCACGTGCGCTTTCCTCCCGAGCTGCAGCAGTAGTGTCACGCTTCCTGTCACGTGGATCAAGGGATCTGTGGCTTTCCCTCGAGGCTGTCCCTCGAGGCTTTCCCACGAGGCTTTCCCACAGGGCTGTGCCACGTGCCACCTTGGTGTGAGTCGATCCTCGGCGTGAAAGACGAGCCGGTGAAGGGAAAAGAGGTTCCTCTGGAATGGACTGAGACATCTGCGGGACTCTTGGAATGGTGGCACGACCCTGGAGTTCCTCTCGCCGTTCCTGTTGAGAGGGCCTCCTCTTGAGATGCGACGGGAACGCCGGGAACTCTTTCCCGACGAAGCAGGGAAAGGATCCCTCATCTCGAGCTACGAGGCGGAAACGGGGCTCCTCTGGATGTGGGCGGGACCCTCGTGATTCCTCTCGAGTGGAGACGGCTAGGTCGGGGAACTTCTTGATTTGCACCAAGGGTGTGAAGGACCCTTTCGAAGTTCCAGAGGTGAGGTGTGATCAGCCTCGAGACGCCTCAGCGGAAATGGGCCTCATCTCGCCTGGCGGGGAGAACCTCCTGGATTTTCTCGAGTTGCGGCAGGTCTTCTCGTGTTACGACGGGGACCTCAGGGACCCGCTCTGGTGGCCTCAGGAAAGGCCAGTCCCCATGCGAGTTGCTAGGGGACCTCTCGGGATTCCTCTCCCGTCCATGCCGGGGCCTCAGTCCTTGTGTGGAGTCGGGGCCGGAACCTGAGGATTCCTCTCCAGTGTTACCATGGATCTTGGGGTGCTTCTGAGTCTCCCCAGGGGAGTCAGGCCTCGTCTCGAGTGGGGGCATGCACGTGCGCTTTCCTCCCGAGCTGCAGCAGTAGTGTCACGCTTCCTGTCACGTGGATCAAGGGATCTGTGGCTTTCCCTCGAGGCTGTCCCTCGAGGCTTTCCCACGAGGCTTTCCCACAGGGCTGTGCCACGTGCCACCTTGGTGTGAGTCGATCCTCGGCGTGAAAGACGAGCCGGTGAAGGGAAAAGAGGTTCCTCTGGAATGGACTGAGAACGACCCTGGAGTTCCTCTCGCCGTTCCTGTTGAGAGGGCCTCCTCTTGAGATGCGACGGGAACGCCGGGAACTCTTTCCCGACGAAGCAGGGAAAGGATCCCTCATCTCGAGCTACGAGGCGGAAACGGGGCTCCTCTGGATGTGGGCGGGACCCTCGTGATTCCTCTCGAGTGGAGACGGGTATGTCGGGGAACTTCTTGATTTGCACCAAGGGTGTGAAGGACCCTTTCGAAGTTCCAGAGGTGAGGTGTGATCAGCCTCGAGACGCCTCAGTGGAAATGGGCCTCATCTCGCCTGGAGGGGAGAACCTCCTGGATTTTCTCGAGTTGCGGCAGGTCTTCTCGAGTTACGACGGGGACCTCAGGGACCCGCTCTGGTGGCCTCAGGAAAGGCCAGTCCCCATGCGAGTTGCTAGGGGACCTCTCGGGATTCCTCTCCCGTCCATGCCGGGGCCTCAGTCCTTGTGTGGAGTCGGGGCCGGAACCTGAGCATTCCTCTCCAGTGTTGCCATGGATCTTGGGGTGCTTCTGAGTCTCCCCAGGGGAGTCAGGCCTCGTCTCGAGTGGGGGCATGCACGTGCGCTTTCCTCCCGAGCTGCAGCAGTAGTGTCACGCTTCCTGTCACGTGGATCAAGGGATCTGTGGCTTTCCCTCGAGGCTGTCCCTCGAGGCTTTCCCACGAGGCTTTCCCACAGGGCTGTGCCACGTGCCACCTTGGTGGGAGTCGATCCTCGGCGTGAAAGACGAGCCGGTGAAGGGAAAAGAGGTTCCTCTGGAATGGACTGAGACATCTGGGGGACTCTTGGAATGGTGGCACGACCCTGGAGTTCCTCTCGCCGTTCCTGTTGAGAGGGCCTCCTCTTCACATGCGACGGGAACGCCGGGAACTCTTTCCCGACGAAGCAGGGAAAGGATCCCTCATCTCGAGCTACGAGGCGGAAACGGGGCTCCTCTGGATGTGGGCGGGACCCTCGTGATTCCTCTCGAGTGGAGACGGCTAGGTCGGGCAACTTCTTGATTTGCACCAAGGGTGTGAAGGACCCTTTCGAAGTTCCAGAGGTGAGGTGTGATCAGCCTCGAGACGCCTCAGCGGAAATGGGCCTCATCTCGCCTGGAGGGGAGAACCTCCTGGATTTTCTCGAGTTGCGGCAGGTCTTCTCGAGTTACGACGGGGACCTCAGGGACCCGCTCTGGTGGCCTCAGGAAAGGCCAGTCCCCATGCGAGTTGCTAGGGGACCTCTCGGGATTCCTCTCCCGTCCATGCCGGGGCCTCAGTCCTTGTGTGGAGTCGGGGCCGGAACCTGAGGATTCCTCTCCAGTGTTGCCATGGATCTTGGGGTGCTTCTGAGTCTCCCCAGGGGAGTCAGGCCTCGTCTCGAGTGGGGGCATGCACGTGCGCTTTCCTCCCGAGCTGCAGCAGTAGTGTCACGCTTCCTGTCACGTGGATCAAGGGATCTGTGGCTTTCCCTCGAGGCTGTCCCTCGAGGCTTTCCCACGAGGCTTTCCCACAGGGATGTGCCACGTGCCACCTTGGTGGGAGTCGATCCTCGGCGTGAAAGACGAGCCGGTGAAGGGAAAAGAGGTTCCTCTGGAATGGACTGAGACATCTGGGGGACTCTTGGAATGGTGGCACGACCCTGGAGTTCCTCTCGCCGTTCCTGTTGAGAGGGCCTCCTCTTCACATGCGACGGGAACGCCGGGAACTCTTTCCCGACGAAGCAGGGAAAGGATCCCTCATCTCGAGCTACGAGGCGGAAACGGGGCTCCTCTGGATGTGGGCGGGACCCTCGTGATTCCTCTCGAGTGGAGACGGGTATGTCGGGGAACTTCTTGATTTGCACCAAGGGTGTGAAGGACCCTTTCGAAGTTCCAGAGGTGAGGTGTGTTCAGCCTCGAGACGCCTCAGCGGAAATGGGCCTCATCTCGCCTGGAGGGGAGAACCTCCTGGATTTTCTCGAGTTGCGGCAGGTCTTCTCGAGTTACGACGGGGACATCAGGGACCCGCTCTGGTGGCCTCAGGAAAGGCCAGTCCCCATGCGAGTTGCTAGGGGACCTCTCGGGATTCCTCTCCCGTCCATGCCGGGGCCTCAGTCCTTGTGTGGAGTCGGGGCCGGAACCTGAGGATTCCTCTCCAGTGTTGCCATGGATCTTGGGGTGCTTCTGAGTCTCCCCAGGGGAGTCAGGCCTCGTCTCGAGTGGGGGCATGCACGTGCGCTTTCCTCCCGAGCTGCAGCAGTAGTGTCACGCTTCCTGTCACGTGGATCAAGGGATCTGTGGCTTTCCCTCGAGGCTGTCCCTCGAGGCTTTCCCACGAGGCTTTCCCACAGGGCTGTGCCACGTGCCACCTTGGTGGGAGTCGATCCTCGGCGTGAAAGACGAGCCGGTGAAGGGAAAAGAGGTTCCTCTGGAATGGACTGAGACATCTGGGGGACTCTTGGAATGGTGGCACGACCCTGGAGTTCCTCTCGCCGTTCCTGTTGAGAGGGCCTCCTCTTGAGATGCGACGGGAACGCCGGGAACTCTTTCCCGACGAAGCAGGGAAAGGATCCCTCATCTCGAGCTACGAGGCGGAAACGGGGCTCCTCTGGATGTGGGCGGGACCCTCGTGATTCCTCTCGAGTGGAGACGGGTATGTCGGGGAACTTCTTGATTTGCACCAAGGGTGTGAAGGACCCTTTCGAAGTTCCAGAGGTGAGGTGTGATCAGCCTCGAGACGCCTCAGCGGAAATGGGCCTCATCTCGCCTGGAGGGGAGAACCTCCTGGATTTTCTCGAGTTGCGGCAGGTCTTCTCGAGTTACGACGGGGACCTCAGGGACCCGCTCTGGTGGCCTCAGGAAAGGCCAGTCCCCATGCGAGTTGCTAGGGGACCTCTCGGGATTCCTCTCCCGTCCATGCCGGGGCCTCAGTCCTTGTGTGGAGTCGGGGCCGGAACCTGAGGATTCCTCTCCAGTGTTGCCATGGATCTTGGGGTGCTTCTGAGTCTCCCCAGGGGAGTCAGGCCTCGTCTCGAGTGGGGGCATGCACGTGCGCTTTCCTCCCGAGCTGCAGCAGTAGTGTCACGCTTCCTGTCACGTGGATCAAGGGATCTGTGGCTTTCCCTCGAGGCTGTCCCTCGAGGCTTTCCCACGAGGCTTTCCCACAGGGCTGTGCCACGTGCCACCTTGGTGGGAGTCGATCCTCGGCGTGAAAGACGAGCCGGTGAAGGGAAAAGAGGTTCCTCTGGAATGGACTGAGACATCTGGGGGACTCTTGGAATGGTGGCACGACCCTGGAGTTCCTCTCGCCGTTCCTGTTGAGAGGGCCTCCTCTTCACATGCGACGGGAACGCCGGGAACTCTTTCCCGACGAAGCAGGGAAAGGATCCCTCATCTCGAGCTACGAGGCGGAAACGGGGCTCCTCTGGATGTGGGCGGGACCCTCGTGATTCCTCTCGAGTGGAGACGGCTAGGTCGGGGAACTTCTTGATTTGCACCAAGGGTGTGAAGGACCCTTTCGAAGTTCCAGAGGTGAGGTGTGTTCAGCCTCGAGACGCCTCAGCGGAAATGGGCCTCATCTCGCCTGGAGGGGAGAACCTCCTGGATTTTCTCGAGTTGCGGCAGGTCTTCTCGAGTTACGACGGGGACCTCAGGGACCCGCTCTGGTGGCCTCAGGAAAGGCCAGTCCCCATGCGAGTTGCTAGGGGACCTCTCGGGATTCCTCTCCCGTCCATGCCGGGGCCTCAGTCCTTGTGTGGAGTCGGGGCCGGAACCTGAGGATTCCTCTCCAGTGTTGCCATGGATCTTGGGGTGCTTCTGAGTCTCCCCAGGGGAGTCAGGCCTCGTCTCGAGTGGGGGCATGCACGTGCGCTTTCCTCCCGAGCTGCAGCAGTAGTGTCACGCTTCATGTCACGTGGATCAAGGGATCTGTGGCTTTCCCTCGAGGCTGTCCCTCGAGGCTTTCCCACGAGGCTTTCCCACAGGGCTGTGCCACGTGCCACCTTGGTGGGAGTCGATCCTCGGCGTGAAAGACGAGCCGGTGAAGGGAAAAGAGGTTCCTCTGGAATGGACTGAGACATCTGGGGGACTCTTGGAATGGTGGCACGACCCTGGAGTTCCTCTCGCCGTTCCTGTTGAGAGGGCCTCCTCTTGAGATGCGACGGGGACGCCGGGAACTCTTTCCCGACGAAGCAGGGAAAGGATCCCTCATCTCGAGCTACGAGGCGGAAACGGGGCTCCTCTGGATGTGGGCGGGACCCTCGTGATTCCTCTCGAGTGGAGACGGCTAGGTCGGGGAACTTCTTGATTTGCACCAAGGGTGTGAAGGACCCTTTCGAAGTTCCAGAGGTGAGGTGTGTTCAGCCTCGAGACGCCTCAGCGGAAATGGGCCTCATCTCGCCTGGAGGGGAGAACCTCCTGGATTTTCTCGAGTTGCGGCAGGTCTTCTCGAGTTACGACGGGGACCTCAGGGACCCGCTCTGGTGGCCTCAGGAAAGGCCAGTCCCCATGCGAGTTGCTAGGGACCTCTCGGGATTCCTCTCCCGTCCATGCCGGGGCCTCAGTCCTTGTGTGGAGTCGGGGCCGGAACCTGAGGATTCCTCTCCAGTGTTGCCATGGATCTTGGGGTGCTTCTGAGTCTCCCCAGGGGAGTCAGGCCTCGTCTCGAGTGGGGGCATGCACGTGCGCTTTCCTCCCGAGCTGCAGCAGTAGTGTCACGCTTCCTGTCACATGGATCAAGGGATCTGTGGCTTTCCCTCGAGGCTGTCCCTCGAGGCTTTCCCACGAGGCTTTCCCACAGGGCTGTGCCACGTGCCACCTTGGTGGGAGTCGATCCTCGGCGTGAAAGACGAGCCGGTGAAGGGAAAAGAGGTTCCTCTGGAATGGACTGAGACATCTGGGGGACTCTTGGAATGGTGGCACGACCCTGGAGTTCCTCTCGCCGTTCCTGTTGAGAGGGCCTCCTCTTGAGATGCGACGGGAACGCCGGGAACTCTTTCCCGACGAAGCAGGGAAAGGATCCCTCATCTCGAGCTACGAGGCGGAAACGGGGCTCCTCTGGATGTGGGCGGGACCCTCGTGATTCCTCTCGAGTGGAGACGGCTAGGTCGGGGAACTTCTTGATTTGCACCAAGGGTGTGAAGGACCCTTTCGAAGTTCCAGAGGTGAGGTGTGATCAGCCTCGAGACGCCTCAGCGGAAATGGGCCTCATCTCGCCTGGAGGGGAGAACCTCCTGGATTTTCTCGAGTTGCGGCAGGTCTTCTCGAGTTACGACGGGGACCTCAGGGACCCGCTCTGGTGGCCTCAGGAAAGGCCAGTCCCCATGCGAGTTGCTAGGGGACCTCTCGGGATTCCTCTCCCGTCCATGCCGGGGCCTCAGTCCTTGTGTGGAGTCGGGGCCGGAACCTGAGGATTCCTCTCCAGTGTTGCCATGGATCTTGGGGTGCTTCTGAGTCTCCCCAGGGGAGTCAGGCCTCGTCTCGAGTGGGGGCATGCACGTGCGCTTTCCTCCCGAGCTGCAGCAGTAGTGTCACGCTTCCTGTCACGTGGATCAAGGGATCTGTGGCTTTCCCTCGAGGCTGTCCCTCGAGGCTTTCCCACGAGGCTTTCCCACAGGGCTGTGCCACGTGCCACCTTGGTGGGAGTCGATCCTCGGCGTGAAAGACGAGCCGGTGAAGGGAAAAGAGGTTCCTCTGGAATGGACTGAGACATCTGGGGGACTCTTGGAATGGTGGCACGACCCTGGAGTTCCTCTCGCCGTTCCTGTTGAGAGGGCCTCCTCTTCACATGCGACGGGAACGCCGGGAACTCTTTCCCGACGAAGCAGGGAAAGGATCCCTCATCTCGAGCTACGAGGCGGAAACGGGGCTCCTCTGGATGTGGGCGGGACCCTCGTGATTCCTCTCGAGTGGAGACGGCTAGGTCGGGGAACTTCTTGATTTGCACCAAGGGTGTGAAGGACCCTTTCGAAGTTCCAGAGGTGAGGTGTGTTCAGCCTCGAGACGCCTCAGCGGAAATGGGCCTCATCTCGCCTGGAGGGGAGAACCTCCTGGATTTTCTCGAGTTGCGGCAGGTCTTCTCGAGTTACGACGGGGACCTCAGGGACCCGCTCTGGTGGCCTCAGGAAAGGCCAGTCCCCATGCGAGTTGCTAGGGGACCTCTCGGGATTCCTCTCCCGTCCATGCCGGGGCCTCAGTCCTTGTGTGGAGTCGGGGCCGGAAACTGAGGATTCCTCTCCAGTGTTGCCATGGATCTTGGGGTGCTTCTGAGTCTCCCCAGGGGAGTCAGGCCTCGTCTCGAGTGGGGGCATGCACGTGCGCTTTCCTCCCGAGCTGCAGCAGTAGTGTCACGCTTCCTGTCACGTGGATCAAGGGATCTGTGGCTTTCCCTCGAGGCTGTCCCTCGAGGCTTTCCCACGAGGCTTTCCCACAGGGCTGTGCCACGTGCCACCTTGGTGGGAGTCGATCCTCGGCGTGAAAGACGAGCCGGTGAAGGGAAAAGAGGTTCCTCTGGAATGGACTGAGACATCTGGGGGACTCTTGGAATGGTGGCACGACCCTGGAGTTCCTCTCGCCGTTCCTGTTGAGAGGGCCTCCTCTTGAGATGCGACGGGGACGCCGGGAACTCTTTCCCGACGAAGCAGGGAAAGGATCCCTCATCTCGAGCTACGAGGCGGAAACGGGGCTCCTCTGGATGTGGGCGGGACCCTCGTGATTCCTCTCGAGTGGAGACGGCTAGGTCGGGGAACTTCTTGATTTGCACCAAGGGTGTGAAGGACCCTTTCGAAGTTCCAGAGGTGAGGTGTGTTCAGCCTCGAGACGCCTCAGCGGAAATGGGCCTCATCTCGCCTGGAGGGGAGAACCTCCTGGATTTTCTCGAGTTGCGGCAGGTCTTCTCGAGTTACGACGGGGACCTCAGGGACCCGCTCTGGTGGCCTCAGGAAAGGCCAGTCCCCATGCGAGTTGCTAGGGGACCTCTCGGGATTCCTCTCCCGTCCATGCCGGGGCCTCAGTCCTTGTGTGGAGTCGGGGCCGGAACCTGAGGATTCCTCTCCAGTGTTGCCATGGATCTTGGGGTGCTTCTGAGTCTCCCCAGGGGAGTCAGGCCTCGTCTCGAGTGGGGGCATGCACGTGCGCTTTCCTCCCGAGCTGCAGCAGTAGTGTCACGCTTCCTGTCACGTGGATCAAGGGATCTGTGCTTTCCCTCGAGGCTGTCCCTCGAGGCTTTCCCACGAGGCTTTCCCACAGGGCTGTGCCACGTGCCACCTTGGTGGGAGTCGATCCTCGGCGTGAAAGACGAGCCGGTGAAGGGAAAAGAGGTTCCTCTGGAATGGACTGAGACATCTGGGGGACTCTTGGAATGGTGGCACGACCCTGGAGTTCCTCTCGCCGTTCCTGTTGAGAGGGCCTCCTCTTGAGATGCGACGGGAACGCCGGGAACTCTTTCCCGACGAAGCAGGGAAAGGATCCCTCATCTCGAGCTACGAGGCGGAAACGGGGCTCCTCTGGATGTGGGCGGGACCCTCGTGATTCCTCTCGAGTGGAGACGGCTAGGTCGGGCAACTTCTTGATTTGCACCAAGGGTGTGAAGGACCCTTTCGAAGTTCCAGAGGTGAGGTGTGATCAGCCTCGAGACGCCTCAGCGGAAATGGGCCTCATCTCGCCTGGAGGGGAGAACCTCCTGGATTTTCTCGAGTTGCGGCAGGTCTTCTCGAGTTACGACGGGGACCTCAGGGACCCGCTCTGGTGGCCTCAGGAAAGGCCAGTCCCCATGCGAGTTGCTAGGGGACCTCTCGGGATTCCTCTCCCGTCCATGCCGGGGCCTCAGTCCTTGTGTGGAGTCGGGGCCGGAACCTGAGGATTCCTCTCCAGTGTTGCCATGGATCTTGGGGTGCTTCTGAGTCTCCCCAGGGGAGTCAGGCCTCGTCTCGAGTGGGGGCATGCACGTGCGCTTTCCTCCCGAGCTGCAGCAGTAGTGTCACGCTTCCTGTCACGTGGATCAAGGGATCTGTGGCTTTCCCTCGAGGCTGTCCCTCGAGGCTTTCCCACGAGGCTTTCCCACAGGGCTGTGCCACGTGCCACCTTGGTGGGAGTCGATCCTCGGCGTGAAAGACGAGCCGGTGAAGGGAAAAGAGGTTCCTCTGGAATGGACTGAGACATCTGGGGGACTCTTGGAATGGTGGCACGACCCTGGAGTTCCTCTCGCCGTTCCTGTTGAGAGGGCCTCCTCTTCACATGCGACGGGAACGCCGGGAACTCTTTCCTGACGAAGCAGGGAAAGGATCCCTCATCTCGAGCTACGAGGCGGAAACGGGGCTCCTCTGGATGTGGGCGGGACCCTCGTGATTCCTCTCGAGTGGAGACGGCTAGGTCGGGGAACTTCTTGATTTGCACCAAGGGTGTGAAGGACCCTTTCGAAGTTCCAGAGGTGAGGTGTGTTCAGCCTCGAGACGCCTCAGCGGAAATGGGCCTCATCTCGCCTGGAGGGGAGAACCTCCTGGATTTTCTCGAGTTGCGGCAGGTCTTCTCGAGTTACGACGGGGACCTCAGGGACCCGCTCTGGTGGCCTCAGGAAAGGCCAGTCCCCATGCGAGTTGCTAGGGGACCTCTCGGGATTCCTCTCCCGTCCATGCCGGGGCCTCAGTCCTTGTGTGGAGTCGGGGCTGGAACCTGAGGATTCCTCTCCAGTGTTGCCATGGATCTTGGGGTGCTTCTGAGTCTCCCCAGGGGAGTCAGGCCTCGTCTCGAGTGGGGGCATGCACGTGCGCTTTCCTCCCGAGCTGCAGCAGTAGTGTCACGCTTCCTGTCACGTGGATCAAGGGATCTGTGGCTTTCCCTCGAGGCTGTCCCTCGAGGCTTTCCCACAAGGCTTTCCCACAGGGCTGTGCCACGTGCCACCTTGGTGGGAGTCGATCCTCGGCGTGAAAGACGAGCCGGTGAAGGGAAAAGAGGTTCCTCTGGAATGGACTGAGACATCTGGGGGACTCTTGGAATGGTGGCACGACCCTGGAGTTCCTCTCGCCGTTCCTGTTGAGAGGGCCTCCTCTTGAGATGCGACGGGAACGCCGGGAACTCTTTCCCGACGAAGCAGGGAAAGGATCCCTCATCTCGAGCTACGAGGCGGAAACGGGGCTCCTCTGGATGTGGGCGGGACCCTCGTGATTCCTCTCGAGTGGAGACGGCTAGGTCGGGGAACTTCTTGATTTGCACCAAGGGTGTGAAGGACCCTTTCGAAGTTCCAGAGGTGAGGTGTGATCAGCCTCGAGACGCCTCAGCGGAAATGGGCCTCATCTCGCCTGGAGGGGAGAACCTCCTGGATTTTCTCGAGTTGCGGCAGGTCTTCTCGAGTTACGACGGGGACCTCAGGGACCCGCTCTGGTGGCCTCAGGAAAGGCCAGTCCCCATGCGAGTTGCTAGGGGACCTCTCGGGATTCCTCTCCCGTCCATGCCGGGGCCTCAGTCCTTGTGTGGAGTCGGGGCCGGAACCTGAGGATTCCTCTCCAGTGTTGCCATGGATCTTGGGGTGCTTCTGAGTCTCCCCAGGGGAGTCAGGCCTCGTCTCGAGTGGGGGCATGCACGTGCGCTTTCCTCCCGAGCTGCAGCAGTAGTGTCACGCTTCCTGTCACGTGGATCAAGGGATCTGTGGCTTTCCCTCGAGGCTGTCCCTCGAGGCTTTCCCACGAGGCTTTCCCACAGGGCTGTGCCACGTGCCACCTTGGTGGGAGTCGATCCTCGGCGTGAAAGACGAGCCGGTGAAGGGAAAAGAGGTTCCTCTGGAATGGACTGAGACATCTGGGGGACTCTTGGAATGGTGGCACGACCCTGGAGTTCCTCTCGCCGTTCCTGTTGAGAGGGCCTCCTCTTGAGATGCGACGGGAACGCCGGGAACTCTTTCCCGACGAAGCAGGGAAAGGATCCCTCATCTCGAGCTACGAGGCGGAAACGGGGCTCCTCTGGATGTGGGCGGGACCCTCGTGATTCCTCTCGAGTGGAGACGGCTAGGTCGGGCAACTTCTTGATTTGCACCAAGGGTGTGAAGGACCCTTTCGAAGTTCCAGAGGTGAGGTGTGATCAGCCTCGAGACGCCTCAGCGGAAATGGGCCTCATCTCGCCTGGAGGGGAGAACCTCCTGGATTTTCTCGAGTTGCGGCAGGTCTTCTCGAGTTACGACGGGGACCTCAGGGACCCGCTCTGGTGGCCTCAGGAAAGGCCAGTCCCCATGCGAGTTGCTAGGGGACCTCTCGGGATTCCTCTCCCGTCCATGCCGGGGCCTCAGTCCTTGTGTGGAGTCGGGGCCGGAACCTGAGGATTCCTCTCCAGTGTTGCCATGGATCTTGGGGTGCTTCTGAGTCTCCCCAGGGGAGTCAGGCCTCGTCTCGAGTGGGGGCATGCACGTGCGCTTTCCTCCCGAGCTGCAGCAGTAGTGTCACGCTTCCTGTCACGTGGATCAAGGGATCTGTGGCTTTCCCTCGAGGCTGTCCCTCGAGGCTTTCCCACGAGGCTTTCCCACAGGGCTGTGCCACGTGCCACCTTGGTGGGAGTCGATCATCGGCGTGAAAGACGAGCCGGTGAAGGGAAAAGAGGTTCCTCTGGAATGGACTGAGACATCTGGGGGACTCTTGGAATGGTGGCACGACCCTGGAGTTCCTCTCGCCGTTCCTGTTGAGAGGGCCTCCTCTTGAGATGCGACGGGAACGCCGGGAACTCTTTCCCGACGAAGCAGGGAAAGGATCCCTCATCTCGAGCTACGAGGCGGAAACGGGGCTCCTCTGGATGTGGGCGGGACCCTCGTGATTCCTCTCGAGTGGAGACGGCTAGGTCGGGCAACTTCTTGATTTGCACCAAGGGTGTGAAGGACCCTTTCGAAGTTCCAGAGGTGAGGTGTGTTCAGCCTCGAGACGCCTCAGCGGAAATGGGCCTCATCTCGCCTGGAGGGGAGAACCTCCTGGATTTTCTCGAGTTGCGGCAGGTCTTCTCGAGTTACGACGGGGACCTCAGGGACCCGCTCTGGTGGCCTCAGGAAAGGCCAGTCCCCATGCGAGTTGCTAGGGGACCTCTCGGGATTCCTCTCCCGTCCATGCCGGGGCCTCAGTCCTTGTGTGGAGTCGGGGCCGGAACCTGAGGATTCCTCTCCAGTGTTGCCATGGATCTTGGGGTGCTTCTGAGTCTCCCCAGGGGAGTCAGGCCTCGTCTCGAGTGGGGGCATGCACGTGCGCTTTCCTCCCGAGCTGCAGCAGTAGTGTCACGCTTCCTGTCACGTGGATCAAGGGATCTGTGGCTTTCCCTCGAGGCTGTCCCTCGAGGCTTTCCCACGAGGCTTTCCCACAGGGCTGTGCCACGTGCCACCTTGGTGGGAGTCGATCCTCGGCGTGAAAGACGAGCCGGTGAAGGGAAAAGAGGTTCCTCTGGAATGGACTGAGACATCTGGGGGACTCTTGGAATGGTGGCACGACCCTGGAGTTCCTCTCGCCGTTCCTGTTGAGAGGGCCTCCTCTTGAGATGCGACGGGAACGCCGGGAACTCTTTCCCGACGAAGCAGGGAAAGGATCCCTCATCTCGAGCTACGAGGCGGAAACGGGGCTCCTCTGGATGTGGGCGGGACCCTCGTGATTCCTCTCGAGTGGAGACGGGTATGTCGGGGAACTTCTTGATTTGCACCAAGGGTGTGAAGGACCCTTTCGAAGTTCCAGAGGTGAGGTGTGATCAGCCTCGAGACGCCTCAGCGGAAATGGGCCTCATCTCGCCTGGAGGGGAGAACCTCCTGGATTTTCTCGAGTTGCGGCAGGTCTTCTCGAGTTACGACGGGGACCTCAGGGACCCGCTCTGGTGGCCTCAGGAAAGGCCAGTCCCCATGCGAGTTGCTAGGGGACCTCTCGGGATTCCTCTCCCGTCCATGCCGGGGCCTCAGTCCTTGTGTGGAGTCGGGGCCGGAACCTGAGGATTCCTCTCCAGTGTTGCCATGGATCTTGGGGTGCTTCTGAGTCTCCCCAGGGGAGTCAGGCCTCGTCTCGAGTGGGGGCATGCACGTGCGCTTTCCTCCCGAGCTGCAGCAGTAGTGTCACGCTTCCTGTCACGTGGATCAAGGGATCTGTGGCTTTCCCTCGAGGCTGTCCCTCGAGGCTTTCCCACGAGGCTTTCCCACAGGGCTGTGCCACGTGCCACCTTGGTGGGAGTCGATCCTCGGCGTGAAAGACGAGCCGGTGAAGGGAAAAGAGGTTCCTCTGGAATGGACTGAGACATCTGGGGGACTCTTGGAATGGTGGCACGACCCTGGAGTTCCTCTCGCCGTTCCTGTTGAGAGGGCCTCCTCTTCACATGCGACGGGAACGCCGGGAACTCTTTCCCGACGAAGCAGGGAAAGGATCCCTCATCTCGAGCTACGAGGCGGAAACGGGGCTCCTCTGGATGTGGGCGGGACCCTCGTGATTCCTCTCGAGTGGAGACGGCTAGGTCAGGGAACTTCTTGATTTGCACCAAGGGTGTGAAGGACCCTTTCGAAGTTCCAGAGGTGAGGTGTGTTCAGCCTCGAGACGCCTCAGCGGAAATGGGCCTCATCTCGCCTGGAGGGGAGAACCTCCTGGATTTTCTCGAGTTGCGGCAGGTCTTCTCGAGTTACGACGGGGACCTCAGGGACCCGCTCTGGTGGCCTCAGGAAAGGCCAGTCCCCATGCGAGTTGCTAGGGGACCTCTCGGGATTCCTCTCCCGTCCATGCCGGGGCCTCAGTCCTTGTGTGGAGTCGGGCCCGGAACCTGAGGATTCCTCTCCAGTGTTGCCATGGATCTTGGGGTGCTTCTGAGTCTCCCCAGGGGAGTCAGGCCTCGTCTCGAGTGGGGGCATGCACGTGCGCTTTCCTCCCGAGCTGCAGCAGTAGTGTCACGCTTCCTGTCACGTGGATCAAGGGATCTGTGGCTTTCCCTCGAGGCTGTCCCTCGAGGCTTTCCCACGAGGCTTTCCCACAGGGCTGTGCCACGTGCCACCTTGGTGGGAGTCGATCCTCGGCGTGAAAGACGAGCCGGTGAAGGGAAAAGAGGTTCCTCTGGAATGGACTGAGACATCTGGGGGACTCTTGGAATGGTGGCACGACCCTGGAGTTCCTCTCGCCGTTCCTGTTGAGAGGGCCTCCTCTTCACATGCGACGGGAACGCCGGGAACTCTTTCCCGACGAAGCAGGGAAAGGATCCCTCATCTCGAGCTACGAGGCGGAAACGGGGCTCCTCTGGATGTGGGCGGGACCCTCGTGATTCCTCTCGAGTGGAGACGGCTAGGTCGGGGAACTTCTTGATTTGCACCAAGGGTGTGAAGGACCCTTTCGAAGTTCCAGAGGTGAGGTGTGATCAGCCTCGAGACGCCTCAGCGGAAATGGGCCTCATCTCGCCTGGAGGGGAGAACCTCCTGGATTTTCTCGAGTTGCGGCAGGTCTTCTCGAGTTACGACGGGGACCTCAGGGACCCGCTCTGGTGGCCTCAGGAAAGGCCAGTCCCCATGCGAGTTGCTAGGGGACCTCTCGGGATTCCTCTCCCGTCCATGCCGGGGCCTCAGTCCTTGTGTGGAGTCGGGGCCGGAACCTGAGGATTCCTCTCCAGTGTTGCCATGGATCTTGGGGTGCTTCTGAGTCTCCCCAGGGGAGTCAGGCCTCGTCTCGAGTGGGGGCATGCACGTGCGCTTTCCTCCCGAGCTGCAGCAGTAGTGTCACGCTTCCTGTCACGTGGATCAAGGGATCTGTGGCTTTCCCTCGAGGCTGTCCCTCGAGGCTTTCCCACGAGGCTTTCCCACAGGGCTGTGCCACGTGCCACCTTGGTGGGAGTCGATCCTCGGCGTGAAATACGAGCCGGTGAAGGGAAAAGAGGTTCCTCTGGAATGGACTGAGACATCTGGGGGACTCTTGGAATGGTGGCACGACCCTGGAGTTCCTCTCGCCGTTCCTGTTGAGAGGGCCTCCTCTTCACATGCGACGGGAACGCCGGGAACTCTTTCCCGACGAAGCAGGGAAAGGATCCCTCATCTCGAGCTACGAGGCGGAAACGGGGCTCCTCTGGATGTGGGCGGGACCCTCGTGATTCCTCTCGAGTGGAGACGGCTAGGTCGGGGAACTTCTTGATTTGCACCAAGGGTGTGAAGGACCCTTTCGAAGTTCCAGAGGTGAGGAGTGTTCAGCCTCGAGACGCCTCAGCGGAAATGGGCCTCATCTCGCCTGGAGGGGAGAACCTCCTGGATTTTCTCGAGTTGCGGCAGGTCTTCTCGAGTTACGACGGGGACCTCAGGGACCCGCTCTGGTGGCCTCAGGAAAGGCCAGTCCCCATGCGAGTTGCTAGGGGACCTCTCGGGATTCCTCTCCCGTCCATGCCGGGGCCTCAGTCCTTGTGTGGAGTCGGGCCCGGAACCTGAGGATTCCTCTCCAGTGTTGCCATGGATCTTGGGGTGCTTCTGAGTCTCCCCAGGGGAGTCAGGCCTCATCTCGAGTGGGGGCATGCACGTGCGCTTTCCTCCCGAGCTGCAGCAGTAGTGTCACGCTTCCTGTCACGTGGATCAAGGGATCTGTGGCTTTCCCTCGAGGCTGTCCCTCGAGGCTTTCCCACGAGGCTTTCCCACAGGGCTGTGCCACGTGCCACCTTGGTGGGAGTCGATCCTCGGCGTGAAAGACGAGCCGGTGAAGGGAAAAGAGGTTCCTCTGGAATGGACTGAGACATCTGGGGGACTCTTGGAATGGTGGCACGACCCTGGAGTTCCTCTCGCCGTTCCTGTTGAGAGGGCCTCCTCTTGAGATGCGACGGGAACGCCGGGAACTCTTTCCCGACGAAGCAGGGAAAGGATCCCTCATCTCGAGCTACGAGGTGGAAACGGGGCTCCTCTGGATGTGGGCGGGACCCTCGTGATTCCTCTCGAGTGGAGACGGCTAGGTCGGGGAACTTCTTGATTTGCACCAAGGGTGTGAAGGACCCTTTCGAAGTTCCAGAGGTGAGGTGTGATCAGCCTCGAGACGCCTCAGCGGAAATGGGCCTCATCTCGCCTGGAGGGGAGAACCTCCTGGATTTTCTCGAGTTGCGGCAGGTCTTCTCGAGTTACGACGGGGACCTCAGGGACCCGCTCTGGTGGCCTCAGGAAAGGCCAGTCCCCATGCGAGTTGCTAGGGGACCTCTCGGGATTCCTCTCCCGTCCATGCCGGGGCCTCAGTCCTTGTGTGGAGTCGGGGCCGGAACCTGAGGATTCCTCTCCAGTGTTGCCATGGATCTTGGGGTGCTTCTGAGTCTCCCCAGGGGAGTCAGGCCTCGTCTCGAGTGGGGGCATGCACGTGCGCTTTCCTCCCGAGCTGCAGCAGTAGTGTCACGCTTCCTGTCACGTGGATCAAGGGATCTGTGGCTTTCCCTCGAGGCTGTCCCTCGAGGCTTTCCCACGAGGCTTTCCCACAGGGCTGTGCCACGTGCCACCTTGGTGGGAGTCGATCCTCGGCGTGAAAGACGAGCCGGTGAAGGGAAAAGAGGTTCCTCTGGAATGGACTGAGACATCTGGGGGACTCTTGGAATGGTGGCACGACCCTGGAGTTCCTCTCGCCGTTCCTGTTGAGAGGGCCTCCTCTTGAGATGCGACGGGAACGCCGGGAACTCTTTCCCGACGAAGCAGGGAAAGGATCCCTCATCTCGAGCTACGAGGCGGAAACGGGGCTCCTCTGGATGTGGGCGGGACCCTCGTGATTCCTCTCGAGTGGAGACGGCTAGGTCGGGGAACTTCTTGATTTGCACCAAGGGTGTGAAGGACCCTTTCGAAGTTCCAGAGGTGAGGTGTGTTCAGCCTCGAGACGCCTCAGCGGAAATGGGCCTCATCTCGCCTGGAGGGGAGAACCTCCTGGATTTTCTCGAGTTGCGGCAGGTCTTCTCGAGTTACGACGGGGACCTCAGGGACCCGCTCTGGTGGCCTCAGGAAAGGCCAGTCCCCATGCGAGTTGCTAGGGGACCTCTCGGGATTCCTCTCCCGTCCATGCCGGGGCCTCAGTCCTTGTGTGGAGTCGGGGCCGGAACCTGAGGATTCCTCTCCAGTGTTGCCATGGATCTTGGGGTGCTTCTGAGTCTCCCCAGGGGAGTCAGGCCTCGTCTCGAGTGGGGGCATGCACGTGCGCTTTCCTCCCGAGCTGCAGCAGTAGTGTCACGCTTCCTGTCACGTGGATCAAGGGATCTGTGGCTTTCCCTCGAGGCTGTCCCTCGAGGCTTTCCCACGAGGCTTTCCCACAGGGCTGTGCCACGTGCCACCTTGGTGGGAGTCGATCCTCGGCGTGAAAGACGAGCCGGTGAAGGGAAAAGAGGTTCCTCTGGAATGGACTGAGACATCTGGGGGACTCTTGGAATGGTGGCACGACCCTGGAGTTCCTCTCGCCGTTCCTGTTGAGAGGGCCTCCTCTTCACATGCGACGGGAACGCCGGGAACTCTTTCCCGACGAAGCAGGGAAAGGATCCCTCATCTCGAGCTACGAGGCGGAAACGGGGCTCCTCTGGATGTGGGCGGGACCCTCGTGATTCCTCTCGAGTGGAGACGGCTAGGTCGGGGAACTTCTTGATTTGCACCAAGGGTGTGAAGGACCCTTTCGAAGTTCCAGAGGTGAGGTGTGATCAGCCTCGAGACGCCTCAGCGGAAATGGGCCTCATCTCGCCTGGAGGGGAGAACCTCCTGGATTTTCTCGAGTTGCGGCAGGTCTTCTCGAGTTACGACGGGGACCTCAGGGACCCGCTCTGGTGGCCTCAGGAAAGGCCAGTCCCCATGCGAGTTGCTAGGGGACCTCTCGGGATTCCTCTCCCGTCCATGCCGGGGCCTCAGTCCTTGTGTGGAGTCGGGGCCGGAACCTGAGGATTCCTCTCCAGTGTTGCCATGGATCTTGGGGTGCTTCTGAGTCTCCCCAGGGGAGTCAGGCCTCGTCTCGAGTGGGGGCATGCACGTGCGCTTTCCTCCCGAGCTGCAGCAGTAGTGTCACGCTTCCTGTCACGTGGATCAAGGGATCTGTGGCTTTCCCTCGAGGCTGTCCCTCGAGGCTTTCCCACGAGGCTTTCCCACAGGGCTGTGCCACGTGCCACCTTGGTGGGAGTCGATCCTCGGCGTGAAAGACGAGCCGGTGAAGGGAAAAGAGGTTCCTCTGGAATGGACTGAGACATCTGGGGGACTCTTGGAATGGTGGCACGACCCTGGAGTTCCTCTCGCCGTTCCTGTTGAGAGGGCCTCCTCTTCACATGCGACGGGAACGCCGGGAACTCTTTCCCGACGAAGCAGGGAAAGGATCCCACATCTCGAGCTACGAGGCGGAAACGGGGCTCCTCTGGATGTGGGCGGGACCCTCGTGATTCCTCTCGAGTGGAGACGGCTAGGTCGGGGAACTTCTTGATTTGCACCAAGGGTGTGAAGGACCCTTTCGAAGTTCCAGAGGTGAGGAGTGTTCAGCCTCGAGACGCCTCAGCGGAAATGGGCCTCATCTCGCCTGGAGGGGAGAACCTCCTGGATTTTCTCGAGTTGCGGCAGGTCTTCTCGAGTTACGACGGGGACCTCAGGGACCCGCTCTGGTGGCCTCAGGAAAGGCCAGTCCCCATGCGAGTTGCTAGGGGACCTCTCGGGATTCCTCTCCCGTCCATGCCGGGGCCTCAGTCCTTGTGTGGAGTCGGGCCCGGAACCTGAGGATTCCTCTCCAGTGTTGCCATGGATCTTGGGGTGCTTCTGAGTCTCCCCAGGGGAGTCAGGCCTCATCTCGAGTGGGGGCATGCACGTGCGCTTTCCTCCCGAGCTGCAGCAGTAGTGTCACGCTTCCTGTCACGTGGATCAAGGGATCTGTGGCTTTCCCTCGAGGCTGTCCCTCGAGGCTTTCCCACGAGGCTTTCCCACAGGGCTGTGCCACGTGCCACCTTGGTGGGAGTCGATCCTCGGCGTGAAAGACGAGCCGGTGAAGGGAAAAGAGGTTCC